>NW_017536041.1:69415-95461 GCF_001853355.1 Bactrocera latifrons | reverse complement strand
TGTCGCCCAAAGGCTGGCTGTTGACAGCGCTTGCTGTGCTCACTGTTTGTCCAAAGAACCAATGACATCACGCAAAAAGACATCGGAAAMCCGACTCGTTTCCAGTCGAATGAATTTTCGATATTTTCTAACAAACTAAATGGATTATAGTCGGCCAAAGACTGGCTGTTGACAGCGCCAGACCAATAACTCACTCCATTGAAATGCATCTGGGGATCTTTTCTAACAAATAAAATGGAAAATGTTTTGAGCGATATGTTTGGAAAGAACATGATTTGTCGAGAGTCTATGGCAGTTAGTTAAACTAATCTGGTCATATACTGAGCTAAGCTGAGAATGTGGCGAGTTATTCCTCACGAAAATTGCTTGTAATGTTAGCTCTCTTAAGTCTCTTTGCTACACACATGGGTACTCCTATTTCTATAATCGCGTCGTTGAAAAGCGRAACAGAACCTAACCCTCGAGTAATGAAATACGACGCACACGTGCTGCTCGCCGCTCATTTAATGAACCGGCCACAAGTGAATCAACTTGTTGCACTGATTTTCATTCACAAATCAACGAAAGTTCAATTAGCGTACACAACGCTCACAATCTACGTAAGCTCCAGTATTTATAGACACTATAACCTTTTCTATGTCGTACAATGAAATATATATGATATTTGTTTATCCAAGCAAAACGCTAAGTCGTGTGTGCGTCAAATAATTTAATTGAATTAAATCTCTCGCTCTAATGAATGCTGCATTTCATGTTCGTACTTGAGGCAGCTTGTGTGTGTAACYAGCTTGTCCGTCTTCGTCGATATTCCCACAGAAACACTCACCTCATATGTGGATGTGATGTTTAACTGATGAAAGACGGGCAGGTAAAAAACACCCATAACTACGCCCATTGCAATCACGCCCAGGGAGACGTACAAATATTGGACGCCATAGGAGTAGACCTCCGTCGGCAAACCCAACAAGGTAATGCCAGAAATGAAGCTCGCCACCAACGAGAGTGCAATGGGCAGTATGAGCATGTTGCGACCGCCCATTAAATAATCGGACTCGGAAAGACTACGATTCATGAAGCCAAAATAGATGCCGATCATTATGCAGATCACAAACATGGCTATGAAGACGCCATAATCCGGCCACGAAAAGCGCTGCAGCTTCGCAATAATATCCTCTATGTCCGTCATTGTGGCTGGATGGAGTTTTCGGTGATTCCACTAGAAAAATGGGCGCTCGAACGTTTGCGCTGGWCTCTTGATTGTAGGTTATCGTCTTGTATTTTAGTTTCACAATTGTTTAATTAAATTTATGAATAGTTTGCCGCCACATTACTTCTTTTTGAAAATCCCGAATCCCGAATTTAAGCGCACCAATCTGCGTGCATCCGCGCCAAACACAGCTTGCTTGCGAACTGAGCTTCCCAGTAGCGCCTTTTCTATTATCATTTAAGCTTCGCCATTGATGATGAGTGTGTGTTGTCAGTGGACGTTCCCTTCATCAGTGACATTATAAGACCAATTTGGGATAAAATATTTTCCATTCTCACTACAACAAATGCATATGAGCGCATCCATTAGGGGCGCTCTTCCACATAACTACTAAATTTATATAGTGACCAGCAGTCCCATATATATGATCTTGTCACTAACACTGACAACGCTAGGTTTATAAATAAATTGCGGCATGTTGAAGCTTTTTTGCTCGAGGAGCAACGGTTTTAATATATTAATGCTATTTAAGCGCGCCAAAGTGGTTCAAAAATATGAAAAAAAATGTGGGATATCTTATGTTCAGTGCTCTCACTTTAACTTATGTGTAATATTTTTTTTTTTTTTTTACGGTCTTTATACAAGAACCTATCGGAAACTATGCACCAAAAAGGGGGCTGCAGCGTTCCAAGTGCAGCAAGGTCCTTCTCCACCTGGTCTTTCCAACGAAGTGGAGGTCTTTCTCTGCTTCTACTGGCGGGTACTGCGTCGAATACTTTCAGAGCTGAAGTGTTTTCGTCCATTCGGACAACATGATCTAGCTAACAGCGGCTACGTTGAACTATGTCAATGTCGTCGAGTATTCCGTACAGCTCACTGTTCCATCGATTGCGGTTTTCGACGTTGCCCATGCGTAAATAACCATAAAACTACGGCAGAATCTTTCTCTCGAAAACTGGTAACGGCCACTCACCATATAGCATGCTGGAGATTATACAAGATTTGTTGAGTTTAGTCTATGTTCGTCGAGAGAGGACTTTACATCTCAATTTCCTACTCAGTCCGAAGTAGCACCCGTTAGCAAGAATTATTATGCGTTGGATTTCGAGGCTGACGTTGTTGTTGGTGTTAAGGCTTGTTCCAAGATAGACGACATTATCTACGACTTCGAAGTTATGAAAGTTAACAGCCAAGCCACGAGTGCGACGACTGTTTTTTTGCTGACAAGAGATATTTCGTCTTGACCTCGTTCACTACCAGACCCTTCAGCTTCGCTTCCTTATCCTGGAGTCTGGAAAAAGCGGCTATTTGGGTATGAGGAAGCTCTGTGCCGCGTGAACTCACTTTTGACCAAAAGCAACGACGAGTTGATGATTCGTAGCAGTATTTGGATATGTTCAAGTGTAATAAACCCGATTTTTTGCATCGCTATGTGGCAATAGATGAAACATGGCTGCATCATTTCACTCCGAAGTCCAGCCGACAGCCAACCGAGCGGACTGCGCACGATGAACGAGCTCCAAAGCGTGAAAAGACGCTTCAGTTGGCTGGCAAGGTTGTTCGTATTTTAAGATGCGCATGAAAAAACTTTTATTGACTACTTTGAGAAAAGTAGGAACATCAACAGCGACTATTAAATAGCGTTTTTTGACTGACGAAATCGTCGAAAAATGRMCGCAAATRCAGAAAAAGAAAGAAAATATCCATGAATTAGGATTCGAATATCATCCGCATCCACTGTAYTATTTAGGTCCGAGCCCCGACTATTTCCTGTTCTCTGATCTCAAAAGAATGCTCGCTGGGAAGAAATTTTTGTTCAAGTAAAGGTGTCCGCCGAAACTGTGAYCTATTTTAAAGCAAACGGCAAATGGTAATACAAAAATTACATCGAAAAGTTGGAGCGTCCCTATAATCAGTGTATCATCCATGAATGGCCTTGACCTGTTATGTATTCTCATATATGTGTRTAKGTACATAAGTACAGAKACTTCAAGCATTTTAGCATATTTTTCWCCCATTGYCTTTCCAACAACCTAGAATAAAGAATAAACTACATGTGCGTCCACTTATTTCCTAATAGATGTCTCTTCTAACACAGTATGACACATGCACATAGATCAGTGTCGCGTCACACTACAGCTGCATTGGCGCAACGTTAATTCGTTGATTGCTGTTAATTTGTAGAGATTTACTTGAGCAATAAAATACTTTGTTTCATTGCATGGGTTGTCTTTCGTTGCACTTGAACTTCGTCCTTCGATTTCAAGGTGAAAATTAAACAGAMAAAAAGTAGAAATTCGGTTGCACATTAGCTACGTCTAATACCCTTCACAAATAGTAATGTTTTCGATTGGTCATACCTGAACTAATGTTTAGGGACGCTGCCGAGTTGACAGCCCTTGGTCGGATAAAAACCGGTTCCCTTACGGTTACGTAGACCCGACTGTTGTGGGAACGGCATTGTGATTGGTCAGTTTATATGGCTAGCTTATAAGCTAGAGSGGTCTGATCCCGATCCCAAGACAAATAAACAATTTCGTAGAGAGAGAAAGACGTGAGCAAAATTTCGGATCGATATCTCTCAAATCGAAGACCTAGTTCGCACAGATAAAGACAGGCGAACATGGCTAAATCAACTCAACTATTTTCTGGTGTCTACGTCGCGTTAAATTACAAAACTGAAAGCCTTTGTTGAGACGATTGAAACTAGATGTTTATTCATATCGGAATTTGCAGAACTTTTGAGATTCTCTACATGTACTCTATATATTTTTGTATGTGTACCGCGCGAATCTTCATTTCTTTTTAATTTTTTCCTTCTGTAGAATTATGGTGGCGCCRCGTATTGCCATACCAATTATTATGGAATTAGGATTGCCAGAAATGGGCGTTGGTAATACGCTTGCGTCAATGACACGCAGATTTTCGACACCGTGTACCCTAGAAGCGTAAGACAGACAATTAAATTTGTTGTTTAAAGCGTATTTCTAAGTTTATCTAAAACACCCACTTGAACTGCGAATCTACGACACTATTATTTGCTGATGTGCCCATTACACAAGTGCCGCCCGGATGATGTGACCCCAGCCCCACATATCTGTGCGAAAACAAAACATAGTTGGGTCATAGCTCTTTTCATAATATATTCGACTGCAATTGGCATACCTCATCACACACTCCAAGTACCTGTCCGTCGGCATATTTTCCACAAAATCCCGCTCCGTTGGTCCATACTTTTTACACTCATCAAACTTTGGCCAATGGATGCGCGGATTCAGACTAGCAAAGCTTGCCGATTTCACAACCTCCACGGCAGCGCGTATAGCACGGATCGTGCAATCAATATCACCGGCCTCACGCAGATAATTCGGATCGATAATTGGTTTCCAACGGGTATTGGGCATGCTGATCGAAACAGTGCCGCGAGATTTCGGCTGCAGACATGTGGAAATCAACACGAATCCCTCCTGTGAAGTGTTGTGATAACGCGGGAAGAGCGCGCGAAAATATTCSTGTTTAAAATTGGAAATTGACATTAAAGCGCTTTCGTCCACTGCACCAACACCAAAGAAAGTCAAACCAAAGCTGTCTTCGTAACTGGAGTCGATGTGACCCAAAACACCGAAATTACCCAAATGACCATGACCGTTTACTAAATAGTTCAAAATTTGTAGGGGATTAAGCAGCGCGCGTTGATTAAGTGTTGGGCCCACCGTATCAATGGATACGAAGAGCGGCAGATTAACATGATCATGTAGATTTTCACCCACCAATGGCAGTTGTAATTGTTGACGCATATCCAATGCTTCAAACAGCGCGGCATYACCAATACCGGAGGCCAGTAATATTTGTGGAGATTGATAAGCGCCTGCGCAAAGTATTACCTCACATTGTACATCTACACTGAAAACGTACTCCTCATGATTTTTATGATCCATCACGCCAACTAAAATAGTCTGCACCTCGCTCTTTTCTTCGTCGATGTAAACGAGATTCAAACGCTTCAAATACGCATTRGTAAGTGTGAAGAGATTGCGTCGGYTGAGAGAGGGCAGCAAAAACTGATGAAATACATTGTGACGCAGCCCATTTTTGATTGTATAACGAGCACGACGAAAACGCCAATTCTTTTTCGAAGATTCTTTCTTCAAATTGTATAGAGCCTCCGTGATTTTCGAATAGTCCCTTGGTATCTCAAAAAGAGAATGAGTCTGTGTACGCACAGCAGTAAGGAAAGGTCGAATGTCCTTCCAGCGCCAATCAGTCAAATTGTGTCTACTGCTCCAACTTTCAAAATCACGCGGTTCTCCGTCGAARTGCAGCATATAATTTAACATGGCAGAACCACCAAGTCCTTTACCACGAGGCAAGTACTGCCGCTATAATTGATTGAGATATTTTATAGCCAATTGTGTGCTTATCTACTTATCTATTTACCTGTTCTCCAAGTCCGCGCGAAGAATAAACCTGTGGCTCTGATACAAATCCCCAATCGTTCAGACCTTTTTGCTGGAATGTGGTCAGCAAAGGTATTTTACTCAACAAACCAAATGAATYGCCAGCTTCAATGAGCAGCACCGTTGAGGTTGGACTATGCTTGGCGAGCAAGGAAGCCACCACTGAGCCTGCAGTGCCAGCACCAACTAATTTTTTTTTTGTGTTTTTATTTTTATTTTTTAATGTTTCAATGTCAAGTTCTATAGCAAAGGTACATAGGTATAGATAACTCACCCACTATGTAGTCGAAAGCATAGCCCGCTTGAGGGTTTAGCTCGTTTGGTGTGTTATCGCCAAACAACGAAACAAATGCAAACCACAAAAAAGCCAAAAAGGCGATGGCAATGGCACCGAGGAACAAGATTTCTTTAAGTAAAATTTTTAAATTTTTATTGGAACTATATACATGTAGTATGTTTATTTATTCATTTATTTATTAATAATTACTGATATGTATGTAAGTATATTTTTCTCGGAGCAATTTTCTATACATACGCTGAAAATGCATTTTATTTTTGCAGCAAATGTTTACTATTACCACCAATTTCTATTTAACAACTAATAGAGAAGACTTGAAGACTGCCACTGTGAGAATTAGCAGATATGAAAAGTGGTGGTGGGGAAGAACTGCTGTAATCCAATTACAAGTCGCTTTCTTTATTGGAACGTAGTAGAGCGCAGTTACTCGCTCTTGAGGGGTGAAAATTGTGACTTGATGAGCAAAATAACTCAATTCTATAGATTTGTCAAAATCACTGAAATTTCACAGCTCTATTTAAATTCACTCGATWTGTTGTATTTTTACACATTTGTTTTATTTTTATGAAATCATAGAACCATTCCTTGAAATGTCAACAATACYTTCAAGAAATGCAATATTTGACTTATAACTAAACCCCCATAACACACTTTGTCCCCAACTTAAGCTTTCATCATCTCTATATCCTCCATTGTTGCGCCTTCTTCCAGTTTCTTTTCAAGCTCGCGTGCATCAACATACGTAATTTCTTCTTCGGACATATCTTCATCCATAAGTGCAGCTTCTTGCGCTTCCTCCTTTGCGCGACGTTCTTTAAGACCAGCTGCGGGAGAACGTATTAGAGAAATGTTGCGCTGTACGTCTTTCACGTCCATCTGTATTTCCACTTCACGGCCCTTGCGCAAACGTTGCAAAACGAAGTTGTCTTGGCGACGTTCCTTAATTTCAGTAACCTTCTTAATGGCGTCAAGTGTTTTCTGCCAAGCTTCGCGACTGTATTTAACTGGTACATTACGACGCTTCTCGAATTCGAAACTGGGATCGATGGCAAGCTCCTTGCCAGCTGCCTTTCGGTGCGCCTTCGTCCAGCGTACTTTACGTGGGTTCTTCTTCCGTTTGAAWGCTCTATGACATTTACTTCTACAAAATCTGAAAATCTAAAAAAAAAAAACAGATTACTATAATTTATCTTATACATTTTGTTAGCCACATTAATTTAACTCTGTCCAAATGCCTGTAACAATCAAAACAAAAAAAATTAGAAAGTAACACTTACTTTGCAATCGTTTCGCACAAATTGTATCCCGTGTCCAGGATAAATTTTGCTGGAACAAAAGTAACACGTTTCTATACGCATTTTTGCTGAATTTTGTCAAAATCGCAAAAAATTCAACAAATATCTTAATTGCGCACACACGTGTTTGTTTTTGCTGGGAGGTAAACTAGAAAAGAAAAAAAGTTGACAGAAATGGAACTGTCAACATTTCGATATTCCAAATACGAGTATTTTTTATTTGACAAAAGTTGCCAMCTTTGCTTAGGCAGATAAAGTCAATGTAATTTGCGTAAATGTCGTAKGAAAATTAATAAAAAAATTAAAAAACATTACAATTTCGAAACATTTTCAACAAAGTATATTTTAGTAATAATTTTAATATAAAAACGCACAAATATCTAAATATGCAGTCACAGCAGAAAATAGTTTGAGAGCTACTACATTGATCAGCTGTTTGTTAATTTATTAAGTAAAGCACTGGAGTAATATGTTGATTAACGTGGAGTGTTCATTAAAATAATTAAAAACTAATGTTTGGAAATAGTTTTTAAACAAATACAATATATGTATATTGGCAGTTTCAAAACACATCTTTTACGCCACATCAACATCGTAGYGCTTCAAGGTCGGTAACTAAGTGAAAACCTTTTAAGCATCAATTTCATTTCTATTTAAAAACTGCCACATAAGTATAATAGCTAAAACATTTATATTCTATAGTAATGTTTACTAGCTTCGTATAATTGTTCAGACGGTTGATTGGAATCTATTTTGCAATGAACGTGTGCGTTTCTTAATTTTTTAAGAAAATAAGCTCGATTTGTAAGCTTAAAACAGTGCACAAATGAATTTCCTGGGGCGCGCTGATCACACACATTCTAACCCGAGCCACAGTTCAGCCACGCCAATCCACAATAATTCTTACGAATATCGTCAACTTGAGAGCACCCCGCGTACGTCACATCACACAAATACATCTCATTCACGTTCCGTGATGTATACACGCGATTGGCGTTCAGCGCTACGCACACCACCTACATACCGAATTGGAAATCGTACATTRCGTTTTAATTTCCATTTTGCGCTACTAATCATCTGCGCAATTGTATTATGCTTCCTATTTGCTTACGTTCGAACGGGATCACAATCTTCATCGGATGCAGCGTGGCTCAAAGCCTATAGTAGTTCGACACACAGTATTTCATCTGATAAAACGCCATTCAATGGCGCTGCTGAGGGTTATATCGCTAAATATCCGCTCACAGCTCCATTTGTTGGGCATGCCAACGAGATAGTATATCGGATAGCCATAGTAGCTGATTTAGATACCAATTCGAAAGTGCTTAAAAAAGATGGTAGCACTGTATGGCAAAGTCGTTTGAAGAAAGGGCATTTAACATATCGCAGGTCTAASCCAGAAATTACGATTCAATGGGATGGCGGTGAACCTGTAATATTGGAATCTAGCTTTTCGCTAAAAGGACGTGGCATGGAATTATCGGAACTCGTCACATTTAATGGAAAACTACTTAGTTTCGACGACCGAACGGGCTTAGTGTATGATATTACTAATGATAAACCAATTCCATGGATTATATTGCTTGATGGAAATGGGCGAAATASTAAGGGTTTCAAAGCGGAATGGGCYACTGTGAAAGATCAACAATTATATGTTGGTTCGATGGGCAAAGAGTGGACGACAAGTGCTGGTGAATTTGAGAACGAAAATCCAATGTATGTGAAGGTAATATCACCCAGTGGGGAGGTACGTTCSTTAGACTGGGCATTCAATTTTAAATTCTTGCGTCAAGAAGCAATGCAAATAAATTGGCCGGGCTATATGATACACGAGAGTGGTGTGTGGTCACCCGTGCAAAGGAAATGGTATTTTCTGCCCAGGCGCTGTTCACGTGAAAAGTAATTTGATGGTGTAATACAACTAAAAATATAATATATTAAATTAATTTCCTTTCTAGATATAATGAAACSCGCGATGAGCATATGGGTTGTAATTTGCTCATATCAGCTGATGAGCGTTTTACAAATGTCGACACCGTTACCTTGGACCYTGCAAACACGACGCCAACACATGGCTTTTCGAGTTTCAAATTTGTGCCAAATACTGAAGACAAAATAATTGTAGCCATTAAAAGTGAAGAGTTAGACGGTAAGACATCGACATTTATTACGGCATTCGATAATGAAGGCCACACGATATTACCGGAGCAACGCATCGATACTGATTTGAAATATGAAGGCATCGAATTTATTTAGTATGTGGCATGTAAAAGAACTGCAAGCAGTATAAAATAGTATTTTTTTTACACAAAGAAGCTTTAAATGAAATACTTTGCACTACTCATGTTGCAGAATCTGTCAACGTGTTAAATAAGCGCTATAACAAAAACAACAACAAACCGAATCTGCGCCCAACTGTATAAATACCGTATTACACGAAGTTATTTAGCGTATTTATTGTTTTTATCTTGTACTTTTCATTTAGCTAAGAGAACGCTTACTTTTGATATTATTCTTAAGCAATGTACTATCGTAAAATATGACTACTTGTGTATAAGATTTCGCAAAAACATAAGTAAAAAATGTGATCTATCGTTACCATCTAACGCATTATTTTGTAAATATTAGAACTAAGTAAACAGTTAGATAACATACATACAGCAATGCTCGAAAATAGTAAATAGAAAGGGCATATGCAATAAATTTAGGCACAGCAAATTTTAGTTACAAATTTATAAATAAAAAACTTTCAGAAATAACCGAACTTATTAAATGTAATTTTTTCAATTGTTCGCTACAGTTTCCATTRCTCCAGCTGCATCGAGGCCAGCAACAATTAAATCCTCCTTATCAACACGCCCCTCTTGAGCGCGGATACCCAACCTATTTAAAAAAAAATAATAATAAATAAAAAAAATAAATTACAATAAATAAATACAAAAATAAAAAAATTTAGGGTATCCAAATGTTTGCAATACCTATTTGCGTTGTGATTGACATTCCAAAGCTCTGGAAGATATTTAGGCTTCATTGTGCTTAGGAAGTGTTGCCGCCACAGCTTTTCCAGTTCACAGAGTCCACCGAATTCGTTTTGATACATATGGACCACRCACTCTCCATGATGGCAATAGTTTTCATTGTTTCGCCTAACAAATAAATATTAAACTGTTAAAACTGTTTCTTTTACAATTGCTGTTATTTAATTACGTTGTATCAATTTTCGCGGCCTCTACAATTAATTCATTCGTTGGTTCTGTTTTGTAATGATTAAATAGAATGAGTATTAATTCCTCACGTCGCTCTGCTGGTATTTCATTTTGACTTTGTAATAAGGCTCGCGCCGCRGACTTAACTTGCCTATTAGAGAATAATAATGAAATAGAAAGTGCATATGAAATTTATAAATTTCTCCGACTTTCAAATGCAGTAATTACTTAAGCTCTGGTAACTCGATGTACTTCACAGCTGATTCTTCTTTAGTGAACGGCGCGTTGCATTGTTCCGCCAGTTTGGTGCGCATTTTCAAGTCGTAAATATTACTAAGCTGATGACATTCTGGGCATAGTAGGAGCACATCATGTGATGTATGCGATTTCATAACCACTAAAAATATATAAATTGTATAAGTTACAAATATCATACAACTAATGCTTCACTATTACAATGTTAAATTATAATTTCGCACGAAAGGTATAATGCTTTTCCGTATATGCAATATTCCGCTCATATTCAAATATTAATGTTCTGTTCTTTGTACATCGGCAGTGATGACTTCTAAACTGTGTTTAAAAACTGTGGTGGACTGAGGTGAATCCTAGAGAGCATATTTACAATTCGTTACCTGGGAAATGTTTTCTGTATTCGCGGGGGACAACATTTTTGCGTGATAAGGGATCTCTGCGACCGCATACTACACAACGGTTTTCTTTCGGATTCTGATAATATCGCCCCACATCTCCGACAGCTCGTCCCGATGGCTCGAAATTCAAACGCACAGTTAACGGTGTATTCGATATGATCTCGCCCAAACTTTGATCTACATACCATTGAGCTTTCTTSGCATCTATAGTACAAAGCAGTTCACCATCTGGTGCCTGCAAATTGCAGTTATCGTACAGTGCTTTACTGCGTGTGCTAATGCTGCGAGTTTGCAGTGGCTTTATTTTTGACTTTTTCCCAGCAACTACGGCAGCTTTACTTCTCTCGATGCTCGCACAGTTGTTTAAAAATCCTTCCTTGAAGCGAACATCAAAAAATGGTTCCAACCGTTCTTGAATATTATCGAAGTTCAACTTGTTTGGTTTCCAAAACGAACTGAAACATAAATTTGTCTTAGTATTTCAATACTCAGTAATGTATAATTCAACCAACGTTGGTTCCAACTTCTTCACGAGCTTGTCAAATATTTTAACTGCGACCAATGCATCGTTTGCTGCATACTGCAATTGCTTTTCGTTTAGTACTTTGGCTTCCCAATCTGAGCAAGATAATCTCCAATTTTTATCCAGTTGCACGTTTAGCAAGCTTTTTGCCATTTTAGCTAAACCTTCTGGTTTTTGTCCAACCAAGGCAGCTAAATATCGCAAATCGAATGTGCTTGCCACACCTACACCATAGTCAAAGGCAAGTTTGTGTGCATCATCTTGTGGAGCTACACCCAMCTTTATAACTTTATCATCTTCGAGCAGATCACGGAGACCTTTTGGTATTTGCTGTAAGTTGCAAAGGCGGAATAACGCGCAAAGTCCTTTCTGTGAGGATAACTGCAACAGTGCTACAGGGCGACGCTTGCCCCCCACTGTCACCCACTCGCAATCGAAGCCGAGCACTTTATATTCATGGCAGTGGCTAAAAAATATGTAAACAAATAAATGATAYATATCAATTTTTGTATAAAAGCTTACCGCGTTAATGTATCTAAAACATGTTGGCATTCATCAAGTGTTTCAACAACGGTTATTTGCTTTCCTGCCAAAGGGTTTCTGTAGTTGCGTATGTAGGATATAATACGTGCTCTTTGACGAAMAACAAGACATAACAAACCAATGCCAGCCGCTGTGACTAGGAAYGATGTTTTGGTAGTGAATAGTGTGCGTTTTTGTAAATCAGGCATATTTAAATTAATAATTTTTTATTATATTTGTAACGAAGTGAGAATTTTGAGTGTTTTCAAGAAAATGTGCAAAACTAGTGCGCTTCAAACTGTCACCATATTCAGCTGTTTTTTTCTTATCAACAGCTGTTCAACAATAAAAGCGTGTCGGTTCACAATTAAGTATTTAAAAAAATTAAAAAGCGTGAGCTAATGCATTTATTAACTGATTTCTATAATTTATTTTAAAAGTGTGCTATTTCTCTGTTCATGACATAATGATTTCGAAAGTTTGCRATCCACCCAGTTGTATATATGTAAATAATAAATTCTAACTCTAACTATCGAAATTAATATAAAAAATTATATATACATTTACGATTAGAGATAAACTTAACAGTTAATTTAATAACAAAAAAATTATATTCACCCTGTCTGCAATAGTATTAATTTAATGTATACAAATACAATGTATTGTTTATGAATAGGATCCATATTAAACACTTCACGCAAATTTATTTATTGATAGATTTCATTTAACCGTGTTATATTCAGTACATGATGTAATTGTGTATTATTTATTTTATACTTTAAAGATTTTTACTTTTATATTTATTTAAATGCCAGCCTCGTTTGAATTAATTACAATATTAAGTGTAGTTTGTTTGGTTTTGCTAACGTATATTAGTTGATTCGTTTCTTAATTATTACTTTTAATATATTACTACGTAGATGCAATATTATAATTATCATCCTATGAGAGAAACCACAATGCGCTTCTATTATTAATGTCGTAATATTTGTATGCTCCATTAATATTATATGTTTTTAATTTAATAATAAATATCGTAGTCGTTTTCTAGCCGAGGACTCCCGTGGTAGCGACAATGCCCATTTCTTAAGCGCTGTCAAAATAACTGAACTCACTACTAACAAGGCGCCTAATAGGGAATAGCCAGTTGGAGTTTCCCCAAAAAACATGATTTGCCATATAAATGCGAATACAATATCTGCACAACGTGCAATAGCCACCGGTCCAGCTTGCTCCATTTGCAGTGACAATGTGAGTAATATTTGACCCAAAAAGCTAAATATACCAAGTACCACCACAAGCCAACGATCTCGTCCACATGCTGGCCAGCACAATGCGCCTATCGAACCGCACACAATAAATGTATACACCAGGGCAAAAGCACCAAAATTTGTCATTATGACGGAGAAATGTAGCCCTTTGAGGGCTCTAAGCAATATATACACATTGGCACCAAATAATGTGGATGATATGGCAGCAACTGGACCCCAAATGTCGTAGGTTTTCCCTGAAAAGCGTTCAGTCTCCATTGAAGGGGCAGCATCACCAAAGACAAAAGGTGGTCGTGTAATTAGCACTACGCCAACTAGAGTAAGTAAGATGGTGACGATGTTGAAGAGGCTGCAATGCTCCTTGAGAAACACTCGCGCAAAAATTGCAACAAATACWGGCGTTGAGAAGATTATAACACTAGCATCGGCGAGTGGCATATGACGAAAAGCGTAAAAACTTAACATTAAACCGGTCGTGCCCATAAAGCAGCGTAACAGTAATATCACACGTTGGCCTTCGGGAAATACCGGGTATCGATTGTAGACAACGATGGGTATTGCAGGAAGCAGTACACCAATAAACCTGTCCATGAAAGTAAACGAAGTCTTAATAAAAAGTAAACAAAATGTATAAACATGTGWACTTTTATGTATGTACATATATATATTCATGAAATAGGCACATCTCACTCACCGAAATGAAGCAAGCTCCATTGGATTTACGTCCACGAGGCCCTTCACTATCACCGAACATAGTGAGAAAAAAAGCGAGGAGAGTGTAGCTAATATAATACCCAAATAAGGGCAATTAAGTGTTGCTTTGAGGCGCGTAAGTATTCTATGTGAAGTTTCGCCATGACGAAAACCGTCGACAAACTGATGGAGTTCTAAATTTTCTGGCATCGTTTAATAATTTGTCATGAGTTTTTTGCTTAGCAGGCTAAGAGTAATTTCGATGGACTCCAACAGTGATGCAGTGAGAAAGGCATATTAACTACGTGGTTTTCAAAACAAATCTGCATTAAACCACATTGTTTGTTAATTTAATTTATGTAAAATAAATTATCACTAGCTACACCACCTGGTTCGTTTTCGAAGGGGTTGTTGGTGTAGATGGAAAAATCGATTTCCCWCGTACTATTCGTTCCAGATATGTAATTACGCACAGGAACC
The DNA here is from genome assembly GCF_001853355.1 of Bactrocera latifrons. Lineage (NCBI taxonomy): Eukaryota > Metazoa > Arthropoda > Insecta > Diptera > Tephritidae > Bactrocera > Bactrocera latifrons. Next base: position 80,856 of record NW_017536041.1, on the reverse strand, counting down.
TGTTAATGTTATTTTACCTTAATATTATGCCTTTGATAAGAATAGCAGAGAGTTTATAATCATTGTTAACTTTATTAACATTTTTAAGATATTTTAGATAATATTGTCGTCAACACAACATAAACTTTGTATGACTTCCGCATCCTTAACTGAATTTCCCATCGAGATGTAAACTATTATGGCATAAAACCGGTTTCAGATTTGCAAATATTGCTAAACCGGTTACTAACTTGTTATGCTAATCATTAATTAATAACACAAATGATAATGCTATTGAAAATTTACTTTCTTTTAATATATACTTTTTTATATTCAAATTTTCCATGACAAAATATTTTACTAATAAACTAAAAAATCTTGAATAGACGTTAGATCAATGTACACTTCTTAAATATGAAATAATTAATAAATAGTTTTTGAGCGAAACCAAAAATTTAACCATAATTGTTTAGCTATTTGGTATTTACCGACTATTAGGCACTGACATCGCCGAAAAATGGTATGCGTTGCCACTCTCAAAAAYATAATACGTACGTCAATCTAATTTGCTGAAACACTTTATAGCATAAATATTCTAAAAAATGGAGTTTAGGATTACCAGCGMATAAAATGTATAGCTTCCCGAATGCAAAATTTAAAAAATAAAATAAATAAGACAATAAAACACTGCGTAACATTTCGTTTTCTTTCAGTTTGAAAAAAAACAATTTGCTGAAAGAATACAAAGACTAAGCAACTCTGCTTCTGTTTGCCTTCAGCTGTTTGCTATGGCAACATTCACAGTTTGAATAGCACTGATTACGAGGCATTTAAATTTTTAGTTCAAAACAAAAGATATCACAACAAATACTATCTTACGAATTATGAAATATTTTCACAGTTCAAAGTGCTAAAATACAATCAATTGCAATCATTTACTTGTGATTTTACCCATAGATACAATAACAAATAGATTTCGTATTAATAATTATAGACAGAAAAGTGCTGAAAAAGCAAGTGACCAGGATCATGACTTAATTATACCTACAATCCAATAAATAATCACATTTTGAACGGTGCAAAGCATTCATATTTATTTCATAAGGTAAGTTTTATTAGAAAAAGTTCTAGTTACTCGCAATAAAAGCTATAAATACCGCAATACAATAATAAGGGACGACGAATACCGCATCTAGCATTCCTTGTACGCATAACTTCACTTGTCAATCCAAATTGACTGCTGAGATAGTTTAGAAGCCCAGATCGGCCAATACTGCATCTAATTCGGCTTGTAAATTCGCGGCCTTTGCACGTATTTGTGTAATCTCATCTTGTAAATTGTCTACATTGGCCTGTAATAGCACATTGCATTTCTTCATCGCTAGCAGACGGCTTTCATGTTTCTTTAGTCGAGGTTCCAGATTACTCTTCTTATCGGCATTGCTAGCATCCTGTTGTAAAATAGAGCGCATAAACCTTACATTTTTCATTTGTCAAATATAAGTGATTTGTTACCTCGGCTTCGGATTCGCTTTCAGTTTCGGCTTCACTCTCTTCTGATTCTGATTCTTCGGACTCTTCCTCTTCCTCAGACTCTTCTGCATCTTCCTCATTTTCTTCTTCTTCCTCCTGAATTTAAAAATGATGTAATTKCATACAAAATTAAAAAAGGAATATTTATTTTACATATACTACCTTTTCTTCATCATCATCCTCGTCTTCCTCCTCCTCCTTCATGGAAGCAGCCATCTTTTGAACCTCTTTCTCAAGTTTTTTAAACTTTTTATTCTCCTCTCTAAAGTATTAAAAATCCGTAATATTTACATATACATACATAGATGTAGACTGTTTCAATTATTTTACTTACTTGAGTATAGCATGATTCTTCTTCATAGCTTGCTTCAATGCTAATTTTTCCTTTTTAGCTGCTTCACGTTTAACCTTTACCTTTGTTAATTTGCTTCGAAGCACTTTCACTTCCTTTGCCATGCGACGATCGCGCCGTTCCAACTTCTTCTCCTCCGGTTCATCTGGATCACTCTCGCTCATTTCTAAATCTAACTCAGGRGAGCTATCACGACCACCATGCACGTCGCTCGGACGTCGGGATCCATTCAAAGAACCACCTCCCTATTAATTTGAAAAAGCTTTAGTAAGTCTGCATTGTGTCATGACGCTCCATTCAAAGCGTCATAGCGTCATTACCTTGTTAGTAAAGCCATTAGCAAAGTTATCAAAGCCAAAGCATGTTTCTGCATCGTCTGAGTCATCGTATGAATAAAAATATTTAGCTTGTTGTCTTTTAGCGCATATGGGGCATGGTTTGCTTGTTTGTTCGTCCTTTTGCATTTTTTAATGGGGTTATGTTAATAGCGAACGAAAATAAAAAGCTTGCAAATTGTTAAAATTCAATTATGCGTAGAAAATCGCAATTATTTACCAAAAAGCCACAATTCAAATTTTTTTTACTCCCATTTTTGTTTATTTAGCCTCTAAAGCCACTTTTCATGCAACTCACCTGCAAAGCTTGCGCTAATTTGCGCTCCAGCATCTGTATCGTTCGTTTTTGTTCATCAATCTCACTCTTAGCTTGATCAAGTAACTCGCCTGTATCTAAATATTTCTTTTCTAAATCTTTAGCTGTTTTGCGAGCATCATCCGCTTCTTGCTTCAGTGAGTTCAAGTATGCCTCCTCGCTGGCCGTTGTAGGATCCATGGTCGCCACAATAACACGAGAACCATATTCCAGATTCTTTTCACGTGATTTTTCGCGCTCCAATTCCGCTTCTAGTGTAGCTATTTGCGCAAGTAATTTCTTGTTTTCACGATCTTGGGCTTCGCGATTGCGCAGTTCAAGCGCCAACATTTGCTTCGTACTCTGTAGATCATCACGTATTGTGTCAATGTCGTCGAGTTCATCACCGCTTGGATCATCTATCGAAAGTGCGGCCACAATGCTATTTGTTATAGCGGCTGGATCGCTGCTGCCAGAAGCTCCAGCGGCGCCAACAGCTGCGGTAGCAGCCTATTAAAAGACCACCATTAGATATTAGTTACCAAAGTAGGAAAGCTGTATAGTATTTACCTCTGCTAACAGATTAATCTTTGATTGAGACTTTTGAATTTGTTCCTCTATAGTCATTTGTTTACGGAACTTTCGCAAGCCCCCAAGAATAGGTTTACTACGATCGTTCGTTTGTGTGGGCTTTAGTTTAATGCCACCCTGAATTTGTTTAAGCAATTTATTGTGTGAGTTATCTTTTTCAGTTTCGTATATAAACTTATTATCCACTTTCGTCATCGACTTGCATGTAAGAATCGGCTGAGATCTGTGAATATAAAAAATATCAGATGAAGAAAAGAATTTTTTGTTTTACGAAATACGGTCTTTGGCCAAATAGAAACAAGGCTTCCTTCAATATCGTAGAACCGCTGGTTGTGGAAATTGTAGCAGCGCTGACTAAGAAACTTCGTACATGTCAGAACTCTGCACTCCGCCCTAAAACGGAATACCTCTTGATGTCTCTGGTCGAACATTTACAAGGTGAGGAACATATCGAACTTCTCTCCAAGCATTTTCTGTTGTGGTGCTTTCGCAGAAACCGTTGCTGTAGTTGTTAGCTTGAAGCGGACATATAATACAACGAGTCCCCGCATAACTGTAAACATTTCAGCTAAACCCACTCATCTAAAGTCCGGCTCCCTGAGGGACTGCAGCGCATATATACAGGCAAACGAAAAGACGGACTTTTGGATGAAGTCAACGGCAACTTAACAAATCCTTACCATCCTAATGGGGGATTAGGTACCCGTTACAACAACAACGTATATTGCTAAATCAACTCAGTTCGTCACGTCGACTAATCATTTATAAACTATACGTATGTATATACTTTATACAGTGTCCGATGTTTTCTGCTGATTTTTAATAACTTCGTGGCAAACCCAGCTTCTTCGGGTTATAAAAGTAAATTTTTCYCAAGAAATTTCCGCTTCGTCTATTAGCCTCATTATTCGCGCTGATTACCTKCATTAACATTTTTCAACTTACCTGTCATTGCATTCCACATGGCGCAATTTCCTTCCAGACTCCACCTCCTTCATCATTTCTGACCAGTCTGGACGCCTGCGCGGTCGCGTCCTAGACAGCGCACACACAAATTACAGAAAGAAAAATTAATAATTTATGCAATTCACAATTAAGTCATAAGTTATGCAAATAAGTAATGCCGCCAGCAAATTCATTCGACTTACTTAAGCTTTTCTAAGGTGACCTTTTGTGTTTCTGTTAGATTTCGCTTCTCGCCAGGAGCGCCCAATGGTGGCGGTGGTGGTGGTGGTGCTTTGGGCACCAGTGATGGCAGCGGTGGTGGTGCGGGAACTGCACATCAAAGTAATATTTGGTCCAACSGGGCAGGTGGTGACGCACACGAATGCATAATGAGAGAGTTGGAGRGAGAAAATTAAGAAGATTTTTTATTCACTGTGCAGCATAGATAAGTCGAAAGTAAATTGCAATRGTAAGAAAGTGAAATATTTAATGAGGTTACGATTGCATGGTTGTATTGCAGTAATTTGATTCTCTGGTGGCRTAAGCTAAGGTGCGTTTTCCTAACTACCAACATTCATTTCAAAGTACGCTCTCTTTTTGCAACGATATTTCCTCTTCATTTGTGCCAGTACAACGGTTGTGCGTTAACTCAACAGATACATAGCAGGCAGTGTTATTGCTCTAAGGGGAGCAGCAAAGGATAGCCGACGCCCGGCTAGTTGTGGCTGGAGTAGTATTTGTATTTTGTGGCTTGAAGTCGGTGCACATTTTGCTCTTGAAACGGCATCACTTGGCATTTGTTAGAAGCTGCGCACAACTGATTCACTAGCTTATGCTTAAAAGTTAATTGGCGTGGCAAAAGGTAGCCGAACCGATGTAATTGTAAATTATTTAGCACAGCTCTTAGAAAAATATGWAATGCGAAAGCGATTTTTCGATYCTATTGTTTCTTTTTCMTTGAGAGTGGTTACTATGTGGCGGATCCCAAACTCCATGGACAACCTCGCTAGACGAGAGCTTTATACTCATTTATATAGTGAGCCGCGAGAGCGACGTCCGCTGGCAGCCGCACCTTTGGCGAACAAAGCCGTAATCCCAGCCCAAACAAAGGTTTGTCTAACGCATTTTAGACAAGTTACGAAGGGTGCGTGGTGAGGACGCAAGAGTAGGAGTTCGGTATAGTTCTACAACTGTAACTGCTTACCCAGAAGCATAGCTATACCCGATTACACCCCAGTTTTACTGGAAAGAGAACAGTACCCGCCGATAAAAGCAGCGGATGAGGAAGGCCTCTACTCCGTTGAAGAGATTAGGTGGAGAAGGACCTGGCTGCACTTTGAATCTATCAACAACTATAATTGTGTAAGCGATGTCTACGTCAGTAAAGAAGAAGCATWAGGTCCTTGAACGGTCATTTACGGTAAACCAGTTGAAGGCATGCAAGTAGTGTCGTCGTAAATCGCGCGTAAATCGAAAAAATTTGTATATTTGCTTCAAAAATTTTCCTCTACATACTCTCGAAGTTTTTAGTAATTGATGCTCTAGTTTTTTTTTGAATTTTCAAAAATTGCCTTAATTTTAAGGGGTTACGTGGGTTTACGGGTTTTTAAAAATCGAACTTTTACCTCAAGAATATTGTCCTAAATTTTAAGTTGATTCGAGCAGTAGTTTCGGAGATACAGCCTTGAGAACTTGTGCGCTTGGCGATAACTAGGCTAAGCGCGCCGTCTTTAAACGCGTTTTTATCGATACTGTGTTTTTGAAGAAATTATTCAAGAGCTACTCAAACGATCTTCATGAAATTTTACACATGTCTTTGAGATACAATTCTTAAAGACTTGGTCGAAAGATTTTTTTTCGATTACAACTATTCGAAAAAAAAAAATGTATTTCTTCACTTTAGATGATCCTGTAAGGAGTTATCCTGCCAACACGGGCGTATCGTCCTTCCGAGGGATCACCGGAAAAGGCGTCGCAATGGCCGAGTTTAAAATATTTTTTTTTACCAAAAATTTTAGAATTTCTTTGTTAATGGTGTATGTTTCTAACAAAAAAAAAATTCTAATAAAATATTAAATTTTTTATGTGAGAAAAAAATTGCTGAAAAAGGGCTGTTTTTTACCCGAGGAAACCCATGTAACCTCTTAAGCTGTCACTCTAAGTGAGCCCCTTAAATGTTTAACTATGCAAACCTCCTTGTTCGAAAGGACCTTGTTATATCTTCTTTACTGGTCAATTACTTTGGTAACTCATTTATTGGTTATTGATTAGTTTACCGTTATTTTGCACACAATTACTTTCATTGCCTTTCAGTTACTACGTGCCATAAGCGAGTTCCAAACATTCATATATTCTCCACTCGCCGCTTAAGCAATGCCTTCATTTTAAATATTATGCAACAATGAGTGTTTCTCACTTACTCTTTTGGCCTAATGAAGTGTTTGGCGCTAATTTTGTTCAAGGTCATACATGGCAAGTGTGATTTCTATGCGCATACTTACACAAATATTTTAAAAAGCAGCAGTTGCTCTATGTTTTTTTAGTGAAAACTGGTTTGGGGTTCAAAATAATTCAATTATCTTTAATTCGTGTCGGTGCGTTCATTCAAGAATACGCCTAAAATGCCGCTAATTAGCCTTATGCKAAAAGCCCTCAAACAAAGGCAGATTATTCCGTTTCCAACGCTTTCCGTGATTTTCATAATTTTATTGTTATTATTGTATTTCGTGTATTTTTATTCGCTGAAAACCGAATTGTCCTYGYGCTGGTGATGCGCCGCTCCCTGTGTTCYCGCTGCCCGASTGCGTTACGGCATTAGGCTCAGTTGTGTTTAACTTTACAATGAGAATTTTGTTGTTGCAGCGCGCCTGCGGCGGAAACAACGCCTACGTCACCCCCGCTGTTGCAATAAGCATCATTTAGGCGAATGTCGCTTTGATCACACACTTACTTACACTGCAAATGTATGTACGTCGTAGGCGACTGGCAACCTTGTTATCTGCCGCGAGATGCGCTCGTCGCATTATTATGTAGCAGAGGCTTTGAATTTTTATTTCGAGTTTCGTTAATTTCAGCCAAAGCCAACAAAGCGAGGAACTTTGCTTTGTTTATTTTKTCGGAAGTTTTCTCACAGTGAGGTGCTCGAGCTTTTTGTTCAATTCCTCACCAGATTTTGTGCCTGCTACCAGAAGGCTTGTCTTTGCCTTTTGCTTTGTTCGTTTTTATTTGAGTACTTTTCGTTTTTCGTTAAAACATTGTTAGAGTGCAGAGGGAMAGCGGGTAGCTTAAAGTACTCATCCTCATCCTTCCTATAATAATTATGTTAAGTCAAAGCTGATTCGCAAGGAAATCTTGAATATATAAATTCTCTCTAAATTTTATAGTGTGACGATCACCACTACTTATACTTATTAGGAATCTCTAGGTTAGAAAAGTTGAGAACGCCAGTCAATTGTGACTCTCGAAAATTGGCAAAGCGCTTTTAGTTTGGCACATATGTATTTGTTCACGCGGCTTGTATCAGTTTCGGCTATTACGGCAGTTTCGCYGAAGATATGACTGCCGAGATATTCCAACCTCAATCTTGCAAAAGTTCGATAAACAAAATGAAAGCGCCTGGATGTTGCCACTTAACTGTTCTCTATACCACATTGATATGCCTAATGAACAGTGCTCAGCAAGAACTGAGAGCAAGTAGTTAAGTGGGCCAAAAGAATCTCGCAATCGCACAGAAGTTGGTTTTTGACAATGTTAATACTCACATTATCAGGCTCCCAGACGAGTCTGATAATGATATTGATTACTTCCCTATCAGGTCTTCTAATAATCTTAATTTTAATTTTTGTTGAATAGTATATACATAGCTCCTTCAATAAACAGCTGCTTTACTTAGAAAATAATTTAGTATGAAACCTATCAATCACATTTCATACGAGTTTAGGACATGAGATAAACRGTTCAACTTCTTAACCTTCGTTTTGTACCTTTTTTTCAAAACTTTGCTTCTTCTTCTTTTTTTTGGTACTACAATCGTGTTTCGGTTTAGCTCGAGAACAAAAAACTTCGCTAGTTGCCTCTATACATTGTGCGATAACACTTTTTGTATATCCACAGTGCAGACTGATCCCTGTATGCTTGGTTCTTGCATTGAGTGAGTGGGCATCCTTGCTTCCGCTTTCCACCCACGTCGGGTCTCGAATAAAAAGAGCTTATTCCTGGTGCATAATTTTCCATGCGTACAATATGTAATAACTAGCACATTCTTCTTCATATCCATGTCGCCGTGGTTGCACTTCTTCGGTACTCAAAGCCCACGCGAACGACACCAAAAACTTTACGGAGAAAAGTTCTCTCAAATGCTTCGAGTACTTGCTCATTTCGGTTCGYCATCGTCCATGTTTTTGGGCCGTATAATAGGTAGGGAATGATAAGAGATGTGGAACATATAGAGTGTAATAGAGAGTTATGGAACATAATTTTTGTTCGTCCAGAGAGGCACCTGCTTCTCAATTGTCTATCGTTTGCAGTTTGTTTGAGCTATTCTGCGTTTGATCTCTAGGCTYAGATTGCTGGTATTTATGCTGATTTGGAGTTAAATTAAATTCAGTGTTCAAATTTCTAGTTGTCAATAGGAAAGTAGTTCCCAAGACGCGCGGAATCTTTGTTTGCATCTTTAAGGTACTTTGTCTTGTCCTCGWTCACCTTKTGATCAACCTCTTTCGGTTSTTTTTCCAGCTCGTTAAAGACTATGCTCGCCAGCTCTACTGTTAAGGCTAGCGATTACATAATGAAGAAACACTCATACAGATTTAAGCAAAAGAAATTTAATTAATTTTAATAGAACTTCTTCTGTTCAGAAATAACTTCCAAAAAAAAAAAAGAGTGCGTATTGTTTTCACAATATCAGACACGCTGGCGACGACGTGCCACTCTCAAAGCGCTCCACAAAGTAATCAAAGTTAAGTTTCCAAATGCAAATTACAAATAGTGGAAAATTTTACACTTCCAATTTCTTGGTGATACTAGGTAAGTATAACTGTTACCGCACACAAGTACTTAAAGAGAACGACAGAATAGTAGACTGCTAATAATAGACTTTTAAGTAATGAAATTCAGTTCACTGCCACCRAGCAACAACCGAAAGCATATTTTTTATTCATACAAAATCGCCGCAAACCGTCAGAAATGCAAAGAAGTTCGCCGCGCTGAAACCGAGGGGAAGTGAACAAGTGGTGAAGTGAAGCTGTTGCTAGGGTACTTGAGCTGGTGTGCAAGTATGCTCCTATGTAGTGGTGAGTGGTGGCGTCCTTTGAAGACGATCGTTAGCATAAGTGCATGAAAAGCCGGATGAATGTGGTGTGGGGGCAAGGGCGAGCTGGAGAGTTTGGCTTACGCTCGCTTATAGTACCGTTAAATGTGCAAAAAGGAAATGGCGTAAACAAATAAAATTAACGAAATGTTARATAACATAAATATTTAAGTGTGCATTAATAAAATTATAACTAAATTGCRATTCATTCTAATTTAAGCRCTTCRCGTTGTTCYGGGCTTGAAGTGTCTTAAGTGAAATATGAGTCTTGGAAGCCTTATTTAAATTAACATCGCGAACATATTTTACGTCGTTGTTCACAGGCATTTCCACGTAGTATGAGTTGAATGGATATTACACGCTGGACGTGTTATATAATCGGATTATTATTTGGTGCTTTGTTGCGCTCAAAATCCGCTAGTGGCTCACGCAACGCCACAAATGTTTCTTAATTAAAGAGCGACCACAGCGCAGGAAGCTCTATTGCGTATGATCCACTCGTATGTAACCTAAGTAGGTATGTACAGTCATGCACAGAGAAATAGCACACTTTGAGCATGTAATAAAGCGACATTTGTTATTAATAGAAACAAGAAACAAATTGAAGTTTTTCATTAGCCATAGTATAAATTGAAGAAAAAGTAAGTTATGTAGTAAAAATTGAAAATATTTTTCTTTATTGGCATAAACACCGCTTGTGTGGTTGCAGCCGAATTTACAACAGCACGCCAGTCGTGCTTTTTACCTTTTGGCGCCAATTGGAGACTCCACGTGTAGCCATGTCCTTCTTCACCGGGTTTTTCCAACGTAGTGCAGATCTTCCCTCTCTGCCCGACGGGTACTGCGTCGAATACACTCAGAGCTCGAGTGTTTTCAACCATTCGGACGACATGACCTAGCCAGCGTATCCCCTGCCTCTTAATTCGCTAAACTATGTCAATGTCGTCATATATCTCGTACATCTCATCGTTCCATCGACTKCGGTAATCGTCGTTGCCAATGCGCTAAGGACCATACATCTTACGCAGAACCTATCTCTTGGAAACTCGTAACGCCCATTCATCAGATGTTGTCATCGTTCATGCCTCTGCGCCATATATTAGCACGGGGATGATGAGTGACTTGCAGAATTTGGTCTTGGTTCGTCAAGAGAGAACTTTACGTCTCAATTGCCTAGTCAGTCTTGTCAGTAAGTTCTGTTGGCAAGAGTTACTTCGGCTGACGAAATTATTTACGATTTCGTAGTTTAGACTGCCAAAAGTGACGTGAGAGCCTCGTTCACTACCAGACCCGTTTGCTTCGCTTCTTTGTCCAGAAACGGAACTAACAGCGCGGTTGGTATGGCCATGATATCGATGTCATCGGCGTACGCCAGTAGCTGTAGACTCTTGCAGAATATTACAAATCTCTCTATTCAGCTCTGGGTATGCTATTTCTCTCTCCATAACTGTATGTGTACCCACGTAATAAAAATCTGAGAAAAACAACTTCTCGTGCGTTAAATAAAACCATAACGCTGAATTTATGGAAAACCCACGAAAATTGTTGAATTTAATTGCGCAATTGCTTCACCTGTTACCGTTTGAAGTGCAAAATGGTTGCCGATTTATGCGGTTCCATCATTAGCATTCCTTCGCTGGAACGTTCGGCTAATTGGCGTAGAAATACTTGTTCTCAATCGACTCTGCTTTATTGTGCACACATTTTTTCTTTTCAAAACGCTAACTATATACATGCCAATACCTATGTATTTATGTATATATGTATGTTTCTACATATATATGCCTGTATTGATATGAACATCTTTGAGCATCAACATCATTGGCCTTAAAGCGTTTCGAGTATTCGCTTTGAATTAAATGCAAAGGACGTACGGTCATGAAAGCAAATGAAAAAGCGGACAACGCTATTCGATGTACATATGTATATCTGCGTATGTACATTTGTATATGTATGTTCATTTATTTACAATAAATACTTCTTTGTAAAGTGTGCGTGCATATACGCACATACATATGTATGTAAATATATACTCGAAATTATGTACTCTGATACATTRAAGGCACAGTGTTCCATTTTAGTTAGCAGACAATTTCGCATTTA
>NW_017536041.1:67128-67509 GCF_001853355.1 Bactrocera latifrons | reverse complement strand
TTTCTTTATTAAATTCTACAATACCTCTAGAATATAGTCCTAAATTTTAAAATTGATCTAAGTAATAATTTCAGAGATACAGCCTTGAGAACTTGTGCACTCAGGGCAAGCTGCGCTAAGTGCCCTGTCTTTAAACGCGTTTTTCTCGAAACTGTGTTTCGAATCGATTTTTTTGTTTTCTTTATTAAATTCTACAATACCTCTAGAATATAGTCCTAAATTTTAAAATTGATCTAAGTAATAATTTCAGAGATATAGCCTTGAGAACTTGCGCACTTAGGGCTAGCTGCGCTAAGTGCCCTGTCTTTAAACGCGTTTTTCTCGAAACTGTGTTTTTGAAGTCGACGGACACGCTTTCTCGAAAAGTTATCGACCGATTTA
>NW_017536041.1:65463-66583 GCF_001853355.1 Bactrocera latifrons | reverse complement strand
AAATATCTTTATTTATGGCTTAGTTATGACACTTTATAGGTTTTCGGTATCCGCCATTTTGTGGGCGTGGCAGTGGGCCGATTTTGCCCATCTTCGAACTTAACCTTCTTATAGAGCATGATATCTCAATTTGTACTCAAGTTACAGCTTGCACGGACGGACGGACAGACTGATCACTTTGGTATATATAACCCTATATCTGACTCTTTTAGTTTTAGGACTTACACACAACCGTTATGTGACCAAAATTATAATACTCTCTTTAGCAACTTTGTTGCGAGAGTATAAAAAATCGAAAAAATACCTTTTTTTGTATYTTTGAAACCCACCTGCCGCATGCACTGACAAACCTTTCCATGCATCAAAAATATTTTGATAACCCCCATACAAAATCGGCCTAAAATTTCTAAGTTCCATAATCTGTCTACCTGTCTACCGGAGTTGTAACAGTCAATAATGTATGTACATATGTATAGATATGTATATGTATGTGGAACTTAGAAATGCCATGATATCTCTGATTCGGTTCGTTTAAAACACTGTACCACGTTGGCTTCTATATATAGAATGAGTGGAAGAGACGGAATTTGCGCTCCATACAAATAGCATGTTTTCGTGCATTTCTTCACACATGCACGCATACATACATAMATACATACATACATGTGAAATACTGCATACACGCACAGTAACATAAAACGCTTGTGTGCTATTTTTTTTATTTAAATTTTTGTACAAAAGGAGTCGTTCGGACATTTGTCGCCCAGTGTTTGCATTTACATATGTATGTACATATTTGGCTCCAAGGCGTCACCTCTACTTASAAATCACTTTGAAAATGCTATTAAATTTCCATTGATTTGCACTTGTGAGCGCTTGCAAATTCCAAACATTTGCATGATCAATCATGTTATTTTCTTTTGTACGGTTCACTACAAATAATTTAATAAATAAAGACACACAAATATGCAAATGGGGACCTACAACAACACTGATGCGCATAGTTGATTGCYCCCGACAAATTCATGGATTGTCCCCTTTTTGGCGCAAAAGAATTTAAATTAATCGTCACTTTGCATTTTATTCCCGTGCTTTGCCCATATTTTGTGCCCTTATCGGT
>NW_017536041.1:61577-63797 GCF_001853355.1 Bactrocera latifrons | reverse complement strand
CGTAACGCGCTTGCACTTGTACAACGCGCGATACTACACATCTAGATGTGTATAAGAGACAGATATTATACAGTGGTCCTATATCGGCAGTTCCGACAAATGAACAGTTATTTGGGGAGAGTAGAATATGTGCAAATTTCGAATCTGTACCTCAAAATAAAAAGGGACTAGTGTAGCTAGAGCGGCTAAATCGACTCAGCTCGCTATGCCAATGATTTGTATTTATATTTTAAAGAGTATCCTTCGTTCCCTATGGGGTTTTACAAACTTCCTGGCAAATTTAATGTATSCAGAGGCGTAACTTAACAGGTCAATGGAAAGTCTTGGCATGACTCATAAATAGCGCTACTAGAATTAAATCTATATTTAGTTAGCCCTAACCTTCAAAAAGTGTGTGTATAAATTTGACAGCTGTTGKAAMATTAATTKGAGAATTATCTCACTTTGAGTGAAGCTACCTTTGTCAATCATTCGCTTAAAGTTGCAGTTATCAAGCACTCAGGAGCTCAACAGCCAGTTCGTTCTTGGCTATACCTTTGTGAGCGGGCACCCAGATGAGGTGAATTTGGTTACGTTCCGCTAGACTATTCAGCCGTTCTCTACACTCCTGCACCAGTAGCGATTTCATAGGAGGAGATTGCTTGACAGCCCCCAAGTATTGTTATGCGTTCTTTGGGATAGTTGCTTTGGGGGTTTATCTCTAGGTACCGACTTATGGCAAAGACTTCTGCATGAAAAATTTCCAATAGGTATGGAGAGTTTGGCTCGTTTTCGAGCCTTCAATGTACCACTGGATTGTACTATCCCTAAGCAGTAGCTCGAGAACGGAATCGTTCCTTTCTATCTTAATGCGGAGGGTAAGCTTAATTTGTTGGTGATGTTAACCCTTTTAATAATGCTGTCCCTTGGGACAACGGATGAATAATAGTTCGATCGTTTCACTCCGAGGTCCACTCGGCTGGCTGTCTCTACCACAAAAAAGAAAATTCTATATCACCAAGGCAATGCATCGTGTCACAAGTCAGTGAAARCGATGGGAAAATCCACGAGTGGGGCTTCGAATTGCTACCGCATCCAACGTATTCTCAGATCTCAAAAGAGGGCTTGCTGGGAAGAAATTTTTATCGAATGAAGAGGTCGAGAGAGATCGCCGAAACTGTGGCCTATTTCGAAGCACAGGATATCATCGTACTATAAAAATTATATCTAAATGTTGGACGGTCGCTATAATCAGTGTATCATCCTTGAAGGGAATTATGTTGAATAAAAAAAAAAACGGATTTTGCAAAAAAATGTGTGTTACCGTGTTAGGCAGGTGACTTTTCAATTGACCTGCTAGAGCGATAAGCAAGCCTTTAATGGCGTATCGACGCAGAATTATGACCTTAACCCTTGTCTGAATTGTTGGCAGATCCCAATATATGCAAAAGTGACCGCCGATTGAGTTGCACAGATWACGCTAAATAACTGTTCGCACTTTGCTGATAAGGCAAGGACAAATAAGAAGTGCAGTTAGGCCGAATTATGGGAACACTTAATGGAAATTACCTAAATGAGAGAAGCGATGGCCTTGAAACGCTACGCTTGGTATCTGCTGGTCAAACCATAAGAGTTAATTATTAGAAAGCCATGCGCATACATACATACATGTGTGTGTTTGTACATATAATTTTCATTCATGTTTATTTTCAGAAATTTTCAATTCGTTTTTCTGAATTTCGCTGAATACAACGCAAATTCAACTGAGCTTATTAGACACAGAATTTATTTTTAAATAGGAAACACATGCATTTCTACACACATACATACGCGCTGCTCATATGTATGCGCACATATGTATATGGATGTGTGTGTACAGTAACAAAAAGCATTGGAGCGAACTTTACAGTCTCGTAAGCGAATGCCATATAAACAAAATGATAATATTTACGAAAAATATTCGGACGCTTTGCATTTTTGCCAAAATTCCTTATATCAAGTGTGCGGTATGTGTGTGTTTGTATGCGTGTATTCACAGCTGCAGAAAAATATAATAAAACCTCCGCTTCTGCCGACGCCATCGCAACAGCCAAAGCGCGGATAAATTCAGTGTTTGTTTATACATTTTTGTCGCAAAATTACACAAAAGCAATGTGCATGTGTATTGGTGGCAGATACTTTCTACGCCAAATTTCCCGCAACTGCTGCTAAATAAATGTGGCTGTGTGTATGTGTGTATAA
>NW_017536041.1:49056-61530 GCF_001853355.1 Bactrocera latifrons | reverse complement strand
ATTCAAGTGAGGGTGACGACCACTTTACTTCTCGCCCACGTAAAATTCAATGACAAAGTTCAAAAAAAAAAAAATTATAATAATAAATAACCAAATAAATTCCTAGATATCCTACACACCCAACGACCCTTCTCAAAAATATGCTCATATCTTTTTCATTGAAGGAATTGTCTCTTTATTGAAGAGCCAAAGTTCGAAATTATATAYTCATGAAGGTTAGTTTTGTAATGGTAGGCAGATTGACCTTGAGATGTCTTAATTGAAGGCTTTAATATTCAAATCTATGAGTAAAATAGTTTGAAAGCTGATTTAATTTCTAGTTGTGTCGTTTTGTGAATTAAAATTATTAAATTTTCATTTRAAMAAATTTGACCCGGACTGGTCCGGACGCACCTATATATATTTTATTTTTGATTTTTTCATACAAAGTTTGTTTATGCTTGTAAAAAGTTTTATTTCCAAATGTTAATTAGTGTGTGTTTGGCAACCGTTTTGAACGACGCGAAAAGTTCAACAATCAGTTTGCTTGAAATTTTGTGTGTTCCAATAAAATCACGGCTGTAAAATTGTTGAAAATGTTGCACATGCRTTTTGGTAGTCTACTTCATCACGAATACATGTAAGGGATGATCCATTTCGCGGTTCCCTACTTCTWWAAAGAAATAACACAGAAATTTCAGATGTAATGGGGAATGATCATTATTGTTCGAAAGAACATTCTTTGCCATTATTTCTTGAAGACTATCTCTTTCAAATGTTGACCGCGGCTACTGCTCAGATGGTCCATCCATTGAGTACAATTTTCTATAACTCGTTCGTGCATTTCGACTGGTAACTGCCGAATGAGACGTGTGAAGTTTTTTTTCCAAGGCCTGAATAGTGCCTGAAGCGGGATTGTTCGCATAAACTTTAAACTTTACATATATCCAGAGGAAAAAGTCTAACGGTCTGATATCACACGATCTTTGCGGCCAATCGACCGGCACAAAACGATAACTTATATGCTCACCGAAGGGTTTTTTCAATAAATCCATTGATTGATGCGATGTGAGGGAAGTTGAGCCGTCTTGTTGAAACCAAATGTCGAAGAGATCGCGAACTTCAATTTCATACCACAACTAGTCGGTTATCATGGCCGTTACATCTTACTAACTGTTTGAAGAAATATGGACCGATGATTCCACCGGTCTATAAACTACACTAAACCGTTATTTTATCTGAATGAAATGGCAGCTCTTAAATCTCTTCAGATTGCGGCAATTTTGCTTGTTTACAGACCGACTGAGCGAGAATCTTCTTGAAACTTTTCAGATCCCATAGAGCGAACGGTGTCACTTTCGAAGGTACGCTTTGAATTTAAAATTTCGTCGTAAAATGCTTCAAGTCGTTGCATACGTCAGTCGGATTTGTTGCGAACGGAGTCGAATCGATTCTCCGCGGTCTTCGTGTACACTCACAGCTACGGCTGCTAYATTTTMTTCAYGGTCAATRAAGAGTAYAACTWGACTTTTTTGAAGCAATTCGTCGTGAACGACCGGAAGTGAAGTGCGCCCTTATATTCTAGCATCACAATCGTGACGGACTTTTTGGGGAAATCTGAAGCGAGGGTTCTAGATTAGCTACTGTGTTCGTCTCACTTTGGCACCTTGTGATTTTTTTCTTTTTTTTTTTAACTGAAAAATTTACTTCGGCGAACGCGTCATGGGTTCAACAGAATAAAAAGTATGTACTTATGATGAATCTCATTGGAAGAGTTTGGAGCACTTCACATTGAAATCACTTTTGTGTGCATGAAAGTCAGATATATGCGTATTTTMCTACTAGCTTGGCTGTGCTTCTCTGGCTATTTGTGGCCTGCATCTTGATAAGTCTTAAGAGACAAATTAAAATGCAGTATCTCTACAAATATAAATAAATTGTATGCAAAACATTTCGATCACAGGAAAACATTGTTTCTGCTCTAAGCATTTTGCTCTGAAAGGGCTTTCATGCATTAMTCTCCGACCTACCGGTGGCCACAAGCACAACAAACGCTTCTAACAAACGCAAGTACTTTCACACTTATTTACATATGTAAGCGGCATTCAATTGAAGTAAGTTTATATTTATACAATTTTATAATCAACTAAAGTGCTTCGCATCGTTATTATTATTGTCTTGCAATAGCATTTATACAAAATTGCAAGAAAATATTGGTTTTCTACTCACATTTTTAGCCTAAGGTGCTGAATTGAATTCAATAACTCAACTTCCCTTCACACCGGATATCGTTACATTACACTCAGTCGGATGTAGAATATAAACAGTAAAACTTAACGTGGAAAATATTATGATTATGCTACACAGATGACCGAATGCAACTGAATTTACAATAAAATTCACAACCTGATGGGCATGCGAAGAGAGCAAGCGCTTGCAAACGGCACTTACTATTTGCGGAAAAGTCGACAAAGTGGAAAACGCCCGCAAGCCGCAAAACTCATTAGCAAAATTATTTTCGATAGAAATTTCGTCCAACCTTAACCATGGACAGAGGTGGCGCAGGTAGCCGGTGACTACTGCGTTCGCAATTTCATGCACACATATACATACATTGTATATATGTACATATATGTTTGGATGTGTGCATCCATAAATATCTACACCTGCAGTGGAGTATGTGGTTGGCCGAAAGCGTTGCAGCACCCCGAAAACCACAATTAAATCAATGCAACCACATTTTGTTGCGGGTCTCCTCTGCTGCTGAATGAATAAGTATTTAATATTTCTGGCGGTTGTTTTAATAAATGAAATACGTATACTCGTATGAGTAATTTTTTTCTATATGTGTGCAAGGTAGGTGAGCGCCAAAAGCCAAMAAACAAAAGTTCGCATATCTGATTGATTTTTTTGAATTAGTCATAAAGGGTTTTTTAACAGGGAAGCTACAAAAGTAGACCAACAGGAACAGCAAATGACGCCATATTTTTTTCGCTCTTTTGACATTTCTCTTCAGTAAGGTTTGACATTTCGTCATGAAAAGATGTATGGTCCAACAACGAGTCGAAATTATTTAAGTTTACTACTGAAATTCGGAGTCAGTGGACTCAACTTTAAGAGCGCTATTATTTGAGGAGTTCGGCATCTCTGTGAGGTCGTTTTGGCGAATATTTCGAAAAGTTCATCACCTAAATCCTTACAAAATCAAATTAACGCTTAAGAACTGAAGCCGTTTGACCACCAGAATTGTCGCATGTTTGTGTATAGGGCTGAGCAAAAACTTCGCATTTCAACTCGTGTCGTCATATCAGTTTTCGGTGATGCATACAACCTATTGGTTGAACATCTTGCAAGAGTATAAGAATCATCAGAATTTATTCACTTCCGCGAATTTTCGGTTGGAACTACCAATCGTCGAGTTCTATTCGGTAATTCGTTACATTTCATCGTCACAGCACTCTTCAAAGGATGAGTGCTTTGTAAATCGAAAATACGCTTGAAGTTCTAACTAAAAAATTAAGTATAAGGTCTAGTAAAAATAAATAAATTATTTTTGGAACAAAGTTTAGTAGTTAAAATGATCCGATTTAAGTCAACAACAAAACGGGCACGTTCGATAACTTGTGGTCTTTTTGGAGATAATTTCTGAATTTCTCGAATCTATTGACGAAAAACTGGACAAGCTTCGTTTGAGTCGATTTTCTCACCAATAAAATCAGGCACAGGCAACAATCACTTGGTGTTARGACCGGAGAAAAATGTTAATGTAGAAGAAGCTTCCACTCAAACATTTGGAATGACGCTAACGATGTGCATTGYCTGGCGCGGTCCTGCTGGAATACAAGTCCTCTCCCATTGGCCGAAGCTAACTGCTACGGAAGGATTGCTTCCTTCAGACGGTCTTTTTATGGACAATACAGCACTGATTTAAGAGTTTAGCCGTAGGGAAGCTGCTCATAGTAGATGATTAGATGATTTCTTGTTGCAGGTTGGACGTGTGCTCAAATAATACTGAGTCAAGCAATCAAAAAACTGTGTAAAAGGTTTGGTTAGTACCAAATTCTATCTTTCTAACGAAATATAACGTAACGCGCTTGCACTTGTACAACGCGCGATACAGATTACTAAAGCCATCTATTCGAAAAATAATGGACTTTTTTTACTACACCTTATATACAATTTTTTCGGAGAATATAATACCAACATATTGAATGCATCACCAACCATACATGAACACACCTACACAGTTGTATAATATTTTGAAAATACGCTAACTTGTCTGCCATAAAAATGGAATGTCTGACAATTCTTGTAAGCCTCACAAGAGTGGGTGGTAAGCTGTCTGTAAGGAATCCAAATGTGTGGCTTTGCAAGTGATTTACGCTTATTAAAAACATTAAAAACATTTCAAACCACTTCGAATTGCTGCAGAGCCTAAGAAATGTGTCTTCGTATGGTTGTCTGTATGTAACTTGCAAACATATGTGGTATATATGTGTGAACGAATGTGATGCGTGAGCTATAAATGTGAAAGTGGCGACTTCCTTTGTAGATTTCTCGAGTGCTTTAGAAAATGCTACACAATTTTTGTTGTTTCTAAAGCATTTTGGTATGAAGTGAATACGAAATGAGGCGAATGACAGTCATAAATATACATATTTTAATAAATAACATAAACATGGCACAAAACAAAGTCCAAGCGGCGACAAGACGGTTTAGAAAAAATACTTCCTGTGTTCTATTTGAAAAAAGTTGTACTTACAAAACTCATGAAATTGGCGTATTTACTAAGGGTTATTGAAGCGTTTGATATATTACAGCCGGGTTAGAAGAGCCATTTGAGAGAAGCCTGTGCGGCAATTCTATGCGCTATTTCAGCTAAAAGGCATCACTAAAAATAATTAKAATAAATTTGCAACTAAAGCTGACTTCCATTTTGGTTAGCTTGTTGGTTTATTTAGCATTAATTGATTTTTTGCTTTTTGCTTTAACACTATATATCCATTACGTTTTTCACTTTCCATTTCACAACTCACACTGCCTGCACAAACACTCACCGTTTTTCTTGCTGGGCTCACGTTTGATTGACGGTGCTTTACGCAACTGTTTAGTTTTGAATTCGGGTTTTGGCTCTTCTTTCGGCTCTTTGAGTATTTYGTCGATTTTGTTCACCTTTTTCAAAACGGGCCGTATTTTCATAATATCCTCGGTACTCTTGCTTGGCAAGGGTTTCTCTTCGCGTTTAACGTGTCTCAATTTAGGTTTCTCTAATTTGAAACGCAATTGACGTTCACGTTCTTCTTCTTCGTCCTCGTCATTGTCGCTATCACCTTCAACTTTTTTCATGGACTTGTCACGCTTGACCAAGACCGGTCGTAATTTTGGTTTTTCAATTGAGAAGCGTCTTGATAACTCACTTTCATTCTCCTTCTTTTTGACTTGTGGTGTCTTCTTTAGTTTCACGCCCAACCGCAACGATGGTTGTGTAAAYTCGTTTTCGGAAAACTCTAAATCGGACAGTCCTTCGAGATCGTCCACTTCTATGTCATCTGCCACCTCSTCACTTTCCTCGTCTTCTTCCTCACTCTCCTCTTCCTCAGTCTCTTCTTCTTCCTCTTCTTCTTCAGTCTCCTCTTCTTCCGATGACGATGGTGTTGGTTCCTTCTTCTTTACCGTTGCTGCCGCTGATTTTGTTGCCGTTGTGGTTGCTGGCTTCTTGGCTACGACAGGCTCTGGCGCCTTCTTAACGGGTGCAACTACTTTCTTAGCGGGTTCTACTACACGTTTGACTGGCTCAATCACTTTTTTCGCTGGCTCAGCGTTCTTTTTCAACGGCTCCACTGCTGCTTTCTTGACGGGCTCAACAGTCTTTTTGGCCGACGCMACTGTTTCATTAACTTTTTTTACTGGTGTCGTTGTCTTCTTGGCCGCCAACGTAGTTGTCGTCTTTTCACCATTTTCCTTTTCCTTCTCCTTGTCCTTATCTTTATCGGCTGTTGTGGCAACCGTCTTCTTTGCCCACGGCACCGAGGGCTTTGCATTGGCGCTCGAATCCTCTTTCACCCATGGCGGCCGAAAAGTGGTGCGTCCAGTGGTGCTGGTGGTAGTGCTCTTGGGCGCAACAAATGGCATTGTGTCGTTCGGTTCGGCTGATTCACGTTTCCAGATTTACGAAAGTTTTCAAAGTGTTAGAAAAAATTTAAAGAACTCTAGAACATCGCTATCAAAGCGCAACGGCAACACTAATGACGAAACTGCTGTCAAGTATTACACCAATATCGTTATGTATCTACTTTTCAATCACTATAAACGCTTTAAACTATACAGAGAAAACAAAGCAAACTATTAAATTGTTTTTATAAAACGTTACTCAACACAGTTCAATTTGAATTAATTAATATAAACTTTTTAAAATTTATAATTATTCGACGAATTCGTTAATGTCCTCGATTTGTGCGGAATTATTTCGAAACGACCAATTTTTGCGCGTACTCGTCCCGTCGAAGCGCAACAGCTGTTTGAGAAATTTMACTTGCTTCAGAAAATAGCTCGTTCTTGTGTGTATCCACTCATCCACATTTCGTCGGACTTCAAAAATACATTTGCCAAGCAGCGCAAAAATATATAGGCTAGCAGGAATACAGCGCTACTTGTAGTACACAATGCGATGTGTGGAAAGTGCGGCCACCGATTTGCTGTTGGCGGTGGTGATTTTCGTCTTTAAAAATAGGCTAACAATGCTAGCATTGCTGAGCCTACTCGGTGAGGGGCTTTGGCGGCAAGGGGGCTGCTGAAGCACACTTGTATATGTATGTGTCTTAGACTTAGTTGCATTTGTTGTTCTTCTCGTGTTCAACAATATTTGTGTAGMGGCGACGTCATTTTTGTGTGATTTTAGAAATTTAAAATAATGAGTAACGGCCGCAGAAAGGGATGTTCGATAATGTAGTACTAATTAAGCGCAATAATCACTTATACGAATGGTTGGGCGTAATCAGATCAATATTACTGAGCGTTTCAGTCGAAAGGCATCGTCACTTTTAATGTAATTAAAAAAACAAATAAAGGAAAATGAAAAGAAAATAAATAAACCAAAATGAAAAATAAAATAATTAAAAAAAAAAGTTTGTTGTTGTTGTATCTGTATAATTATATTATTACTTTTTGGCCTTCAGTCCGTTCAGTTCATTTTGGTACGCAAGATTGCTTTCATTTACGAACAGCTGGTCAATATCTCAGCCAGCAAACGCTTTCTGGCATTGCGTATAACTGTAAATATGCTCACATATACTCATACGTATGTATGTATGTATATACAAAACATTTCACTTCGGTGCTGCCGAAGCTATACTCTTCTCAAATATAAAAATTTCTTGACTTTCTTGATTTTGATAGGTCAGTTTGTATGGCAGCTATATGCTATAGTGACTCGATCTGAATAATWTCTTCGGAAATTACAACAGTGCTTAAGACAATAACGCATGCCAAATTTTGTGCAGATATCTCGTTAAATTAAAAAGCTTTCCATATAAGCACTTGATTTCGAGCGTTCAGTTTGTATGGCAGCTATRTGCTATAGTRACTCGATCTGAATAATTTCTTCGGATATTGTACCACTTCTTTAGACAATACTCCATGCAGAATTTTGTGACGATATCTCGTTAAATTAAAAAGTTTTCCATATAAGCACTTGATTTCGAGCGTTCAGTTTTGTATTACAAACTTTCTGGCAAGCTCAWTATACCGTCTGCAGGGTATAAAAAGCGCATTTACGAAAAAAGTATTTAAATCTGAAAATATATTTGTACATAAGTAAGCGCATACATACAYATGTATGTATGTACTTATACATTTATGCATAATTTGATTAAATGGTCAACATTTTCCGCCAAAATTGTAGTGTAAAGTCAGCAGAAGCTTAAAAAGGTTGAAAAGGTTAAGCGTTTGCTTTGCACTTCAGCGGAGACCATCCTCGCTCGCCACTCGTCGCCCAGTCTTTTGCTACCCCACCTTGAGCAAAGGCCAAATGCACAGTTGCCCAGGTTGTTGTTGTTGTTGGTGTTGTCGGCGATGCTAATTGTGGTTGTTGAATGTGCGCTGCCATTTTTCCAACACTTTTCCACACATTTTCAGGCATTTCTTCATTTGCTGTATTTTAACGAACTTCTATTTCTGTTTCGCTTTCAATTCTACGCGGCTGTTGCTTCGTCGCCCGCCTTGCGCCTTACGAAAATTATTTTTTWAATTTATTTTTTATTTTGTGTGAAAATATGCTCGCTTTTGGTTTATCTCAATCGTTTGCTTTTGCGCTTTCTTCTTCTCATAAACACGAACACAAATACACACACATTTTATTTACTCGAACGTAGTCATACAAACACAAGATTTTGCCTGTGTATTTTCAGTGTATTTACATATTATTTGTGTAAATTTATGAGAATGATCGCACAAAGCGGAGTAGCAAGTAGCTTTTAATTATATTCCGTTATTTTTGTTATTTCTCGAATATGTATAAAAATAAAACCMTGTGGGGGCGTTGCTGTCGAAAAGGAAAAGCAAAAAGCAAAGAAAAAAAAAACCTGTTCGATTGTGAAAATGCTGCGAAAGCAAATTGTKTTTTCGTCTTGTTGGCTTCCTCTTCGTTTTCGAAAATTTAATTCGTTCTTGCTTTATCCCGCTTTCCACTTTCCCTCGTATCTATCTATCTGTCTTATTAATTTTCTAGCTTTTTTACGATTTGCATTTCTGCGTTGCCGTTCGTCATTCACTGCGCTCGCCCCGCCGATTCCACTGAACCACTCGCTTGTTGAAATCTATGCAAATTTGATGGGTCATTAATTTGAATCGCTGTGCAAAGTTGCATTTGGAAATACRTAAACTTGCAATATCTGCAGCGCCGCTCTTATTGCACTTTTCAATTATACTAAATGGCGAACGATTTTGCCATAGCCATCGCCATCGCAATCATCGCTATATTTAAACGTTTCGTGGGAATTTCTGCCACGTATTCGTTCAAAAATATTTGAATAATCCAAGTTATATGTATGTACTATCTGTGGCATAACTTTTGASCTGTTGCGCTAAGAAGGGACGAACTTTGTAAACCGACCTCAAAATATAATTATCGTTTCGAGTTTTTATTTAATGTGTAGCTAGTGTATCAAGAAGAAGAAGTAGCTAGTTTCAATATTTTTTTGTTTTTGAAATKTCGTAATTTTCCAGTTTATATGCACTTCCACCAACAAGTTTGTAAATTTTCTATTTTCAAACTGAGCAATTTTTTTTTTGGTTTGCAACCTAAAAAATTAAGCACAATCACTTCAGTATTTTCCGGTACACAGCTGGCCAGCGCTTCCGTAGAACTGAAAATTGTGGATTTTCGAATCTGTAATGCTGCGCCTAAATTTTTCAAAAGCATRTGCGAATGAGTGAGTGTAATATATAGAAACTTATTCCAATTTGCTCAACCGCACAGCATATATTTGCTTATATTGAGATAATTTCAAAATTAGCTTGCTTGCTATTTTTGAAAAACCTCCTTTTGACTCATGAGATATTAAGCGAAATAAGTTTAATATTGAGATTTTCTAATCACGGTTAAAATAAGTATTTTTCATTATATTTCACACTGTAATAAACTTATGCYAACGATTTTTCTAGTCCTCGAAACACTTTTCATAAGCACTTTTTGCGATGGTTTTCTGCTCCTTCAGCGAATTTTGTTTTGTCTCTTCGATCGATTAAAAACGGGTTCCACGGAGCGGCAATTTCAGTTTCTGGAACAAGAAAAAATCACACAGAGCCAAATCTGGTGAATGCAGATGAAAATCAACCGACTCGCGAGATGTGTCTATCTTTCAATTGAAGAGGTTGAAGGTCGTCCAGAACGAGGCATGTCTACAACGACCTCTAGACCGTCTTTAAAGGTTTTCTACCATTCGTATCCATGTGTTTTGATAAAACTGAATCACGTTCCAACATTCGCAATTATTCAGCACACGAAATTTGGTTAGAAATACAAAATTTTAGACAAAACCTTTTTATCCATTTGGGGCATTCACAACCTGTCTTAAAGCATCGTAAAGTCGTAAAATTTTAAATTTTTACACTTGTTTAAATAAAAATTAGGGTTTTCACATGTCTCCTAAAGTTGTAAGTTATAACGATTAGAAAACATAGTATTGAGAATTGTAAATGTGTAAACTCATTTTTTTTTTAAACAAGTGTAAAAATTTAAAATTTTACGACTTTACGATGCTTTAAGACAGGTTGTGAATACCCCAATTGCAAAAATCGCAACGCACTACCGACTTAAGCAGTTGCTGTAAACAAATTGGCTGACAGATCGCTCTCATATATGGCATAATAATTAGCGACTGTCGTACCAACTCCAATGTACAAATACCATATCTAAACGACTAGCGCGACGAGCTGGGACCATTTAGCTATGTCTGTATGTCCGTCCATCTGTTATCGATCTGGAATTTTGCAGATCTTTTCTTCCAAAAAAATTGCATATTTGTCAAAACTGCCGAACAAATTATGCAGATCAAACTAGTAGAGGTATTTTTTTTNAAAAAAAAAAAAAAAAAAAAAAAAAAAAAAAAAAAAAGGTTTTCATCAAGCAAATAAGTTACGGAAGGTACTATTAAGAGGCTAATGGGGGCCCTATTTCTAATATATATATTTTCTAATACAAAAAAATTAGATAATTTATATAAACTTTCCATTGTTCCCTAATAAATATTTTACGAATATTTTGTGAAAACTTCAAAGGAAACTATTCAAAACTCGGCATTTACGTGCCTCTGCGTTGTCAGCAGAACTTGTTACAGGACAAAATGAAAAAAATACGTGTTTTCATTTTGACCATAAACAAGGTACTGAATGAAGAAAAAAAGCTCAAAACTTGCGGACATTTTTCTAAAAGAAAAATTTAAATTTTTGCAGTTTTTTTTTTTTTTTGGTTTTTAGTTCAGGGCCTTCCAAGTTATATCTCTAAGACCTGTGTAAAATTTCATCAAGATCGGTTGAGTAGTGCGCGAGCAATTTTGACAACCGATTTCGAAGTTTCGACGCGTCTCAAGTTTTAAGTGTCTGTATATTTAGCTGACTTCGAGCGCGCACCTTTTCAAGGCTGCACCTCTAAAACTATTACTCTGATCAACTTGAGAATTTAGCACAATATTCTAGAGGTGCTGTAGAATTTTATAATATATGACCTGTCTCTTATACACAT
This sequence comes from Bactrocera latifrons, assembly GCF_001853355.1. Taxonomy (NCBI): domain Eukaryota; kingdom Metazoa; phylum Arthropoda; class Insecta; order Diptera; family Tephritidae; genus Bactrocera; species Bactrocera latifrons. The sequence continues at coordinate 50,312 of NW_017536041.1, read as the reverse complement.
CTAGAAACTCCAATGTACAAATACCATATCTAAACGACTAGCGTGACAAGCAGGGACCATTATCTATGTCTGTATGTCCGTCCATCTGTTATCGATATGGAATTTTGCAGATCTTTTCTTCCAAAAAAATTGCATATTTGTCAAAACTGCCGAACAAATTATGCAGATCAAACTAGTAGAGGTATTTTTTTTAATAGACTTCCGAAAAACGTTTAGAAATTGTTTAACTTTATTACGAAAATTTGCGTTCACTGAAGAATGTGTCTCACAAGCTTCGCTTAACTTTTCATCTTTCTAATCGTCTTTCATTATTATATAATATTCAACCGAATACACCACGTCCAGAATAGTGAAGAAAATAAAGCAGTTGTAGCTGAGTATGTACGCGAGGACCATGGAGAGTCGATTCGACGCCGTGCGCAGAAACTCGGCTGATGTATGGAACGATTTGGCGCATTTTACGTCCAGATYTCAAATCGAAAGCATATAAAGTACAGCTTGTGCAAGAACCGAAGCCACATCGCTTCGCTCTATGGGCAAAGTTCTTATTTTATTTTATTATTAAATTTTATTCAGCGATGAGGCCCATTTCTGGTTGAATGGGTATATAAACAAGCCAGCGGTGGAACCAAACGTTTTACGAACCTTGTTGTAGCTAAGAAGATAATAGCGCTTTTTACGAACAATTTTAATATACAAGTATAAGGAGAAAAGTAGCAGAATAGTTAAAAAAAAAGTTAAAAAGAAATAAGTTCTTAAGTCTTACAAAGTTCAGAAAGTTCCAGACAGGCATTCTGAAAAGAACATAACCCAGCAAAAGTTCGAGTCAAACGTTGAATTTTTTTATTTTTATTGCATTATGGGTGATGAGATGTATGTGCTTGGAGACTTTCCAGSTGTGGATCTTTATGTTGCAGGTCATAGAGGGAATGTTCAAGAGGAGTTTAAACAGACAAAAAAATATGAACTTTCCAAAGAAATGTTAGGTGTGGCAAACAATGTGTAGCTGTGGTAAAAGAAGAAGCCCTTATGTGATAACTGGAACTATCAACACTGATTTATACATCGGARAGTGCTTGCAAAAACCGTTTTTGCCATTCATAAAACGGCATAAGGTATCCACATTTTTTTTCCCTACTTGGTATCATGCCATTATAGCAAATCGGCCGTTGAGTGGTATGAGAAGATCAATGTAAATAGTTTTTGTGCCGASATATGCAAATTAACCTAATTGTCCGGAGCTTAGAGCCATCAAG
>NW_017536041.1:18940-48778 GCF_001853355.1 Bactrocera latifrons | reverse complement strand
ACCGATTTGAACAATTTCTTCGGAGATTATACTTTTGCTTTAGAAAATAACCTGTGCCAACTTTAATGGAAATACATTGTGAAATGTGCAAATTTTCCATACAAGAACTTGATTCCGATCGTTCAGTTTGTATGGCAGCTATATGTTATAGTAATCCGATCTGAAAAATTTCTTCAGAGATTACATTGTTGAATCAAAAAATAATCTATACCAAATTTCGTGAATATATCTTATCAAATGTGAAAGTTTTCCATACAACAACTTGATTCCGATTGTTCAGTTTGTATGGCAGCTATATGCTAGAGTTAACCGATCTAAACAATTTCTTCGGAGATTACACTTTTGCTCTAGAAAATAACCTGTGCCAACTTTTATGGAAATACATTGTGAAATGTGCAAATTTTCCATACAAGAACTTGATTCCGATCGTTCAGGCTGTATGGCAGCTATATGTTATAGTGGTCCGATATCGGCAGTTCCGACAAATGGGCAGCTTCTTGAAGAGAAAATGACGTTTGCAAAATTTCAAAACAATATCTTAAAAACTGAGGGACTAGTTCGTATATATACAGACAGACGGACAGACAAACGGACATGGTTAAATCGACTCAGCTCGACATGCTGATCATTTATATATATACTTTGTAGGGTCTCCGACCCTTCCTTCTGGGTGTTACGTACTTCGTGACAAACTTAATATACCCTCTTCAGGGTATAAAAAAGCATTTGCCAAAAGTGTCACTGTAGGCTTCAAGGGAACTGTTTCATTCCAGCTATACACTTTATAATATTTTTCCGTTTCGATTGCAAAAAAAAAATTTTTTTTTGAACGAAATATGAGCAATATTGCACAAGATGATATACTATTTTGTCAATGTTATAAATGCGGTAGGACTCCACTCCATTCACTACCATTCACTCTGCATTACTTACACTGGATTTCTATACGATAAGGGCAATCGATATCCATTTGCGAAATACAACGCTTGCGTATGCTTACATAAAAGCCTGCCATTTTGAGATAACTGTGTAGACTTCTTCACTTTCTATACAAATGTTTATTTGATGAGCTATGTTGCCTGCGCAAAATCCCTAAAAGGCAATCACATAATCTATTCAAAGCAATGTTAGCAAACTCTGACACACCACACCGTGACTGTAGCTTGTCAGCGTATTTGTCTTCTTAAATAGTTGTGCCAAGTTACATTAATTCAATGCATTGACATTTTCTTTGGAAAATGTGTAACTTTATGAAATGCAGAGCAGCGCGTAATTAATAAAAAGAACATAGGAGTCGTAATTAAATGACTTCAACGAAATTTTGTGATCTTCGCGTAATGTCAACACGTCGAATGAAAGTACGAAAGACTTGGATGAACAGTGGAAAATAAATAAAAAAACAAAAAAAACTTAAAGCGGCATGCAAACATAGCAAGTCACACTGCAACTGCACAATCAATATGCGCGCGAGAATGAAGAAAGTGAAAGTAAAACGCAATTGTAGTAAATTAAAATTATGCAAGTTTTGTGCGCGTTTTCAACAGAAGAAGTTTCGTTTGCACTGCAAAGTCTTGCAACTTCTCAATATTTAACTCGCTGCTTGACGCACATCCACAACATTTCTGTAATCCAGCTTACTAATAGGCAAATGACAGCCAAGCTGCTACAGATTGCGTTTGCAATATTAACACAAAAACGAGAGTGCCACTTAGCTTCAACGACCAGCTATTTGCACTGATTACATATATATACACACACATACAAACACGCACTACCGCCTGCTTAAACTAAATAGGTCGAACATATTGTATATAATATTGTAATTATAACTTGTAACTGCACTTTCGTTTGGGCGTGTATGTAGTTGTTCTGGGGGGATTCCTTTACCTTGTGACAAGAACCACTCGTCCAGGAAATCCATGGCGTTTGATGGATGCAGATAAATATCTCGGTTATGTGTTTCAATTTACCTGCTACGGTAGTGCAGTTCAATATTTAGTTGGCGCTTTGTCTAAACCAAAGCTTTTGTATTAAAATTGCACAAATTGAGAATATTTGAAAATTTCTTTATTTTTTCTTCTTTTCATCACTTAGTAAGATCTAATAGATCTAATTCAAATTCATTCACTTTACATAATATGCACGGCGTAGCTCTTAGCCATTTAGCGATCGCATTGCCATTGTTTGGCAAGTAAATGAAACCTTCCGAACTCATTGTGGGTTTTCGTATATTCACGTTTGCTTTGCTTTGCTCTGTTGCGTATACGCAACGGGTGCTGCCCCACTGAATTGCAAAATTTTGGCAAATCGAACGATTGAATGGCTTGCCATGCTTGCGTTGGTGAGAAAAAGTGCTTGCCATCGATTTGGGTACTGTTTCGAGTGGAATGAGGTCAAGCAATGCTCTGTCTGCTTACTTGACTACCCGGTAGGGGCGAAGTTTGTGCAGTTTCTGTTATCACTGCTCCTTTTGGGCATACATTTTCTTTTCAAATAAGTTTGTTATCAACGCAAAAACTGCAGAAATGAATCAATGCGTGCCTTTAGCTGGCAAAAACAATGATAGCAGATTGCTAAACTCGTCGCAGTTTCTTAGTGAAATACATCTCATGTGTTACATAGGATTTACAAACARTGTGCACGCAGCGGGTTTTTATACCTTGAAGGAGGTAATATACTCTGAGTTTGCTATGCAGTTTGTTAACACCTAAAATATTACGTTGGAGATCTCTTAAGATAAGAGGCCAATTGACAAGTCCCATGGCTTACTATAGTAAAACACATTTTTTTTTAAGCAAAATTCGTTCTGTTTTATTCAGCTTAGTTCCTTTCAAGGGTGATACACTGATTACACCGACTCTCCAACTTTTCGCTACCACTTTTGCAGTACAATTTGTCTTTTGCTTCCAAATAGGCCACAACTTCGGCGCTCACCTCTTCAGTCGACGAAAACTTAATCCAAGCGTGCATTCTTTTGTGATCTTAGAACCGGGTCGCTGGAGCCAGATCTGAAGATTACGATGGATGCGTATTTGAAGCTCAATTCATGGATTTTTGTTATTATTTTCACTGATTTGTGACACGTTGCATTGCCTTGAGGAAACAGTTTTTTCGYCYTTTAAACGGTCCAATAATGCTATGTAATAGACGCTGTTGATGATCTTTCCTTTTYCAATGTAGTCAATACAAATTATTCCATGCGCATCGGACTTCAACTATTCCTTCTTCTCATACAGGACGGAGATGTTGAGTGACTTGTAGAATTTGATCTTTGTCGAGAGAGAATTTTACTTCTCAATTGGCTATTCAGTCCAAAGTAGAACGCGTTGTCAAGAGTGATTCTGCGTTGGTATTAATACTGGTTCCAAATTATTTACGACTTCGAAGTTATGACTGTCAACAGTGACTTGAGAGGTAAAGCACTCTCTTATAGAAGATGATACCTTCTCTGTTTAGTGCTGCAGCTGGAATTATTATCTCCAAGAGTTGATTGAAGAAGTTACACGAAAGTGAGTCATCTTGTCTGAAACCTAGYTTGGTATCGAACGGCTAGGAGAGATCCTTCCCGATACTGATGAAGCTTTTGGTATTGCTTAACGTCAGTTTACACAGCGATATTAGTTTTGCGGGGATAACMAATTCAGACAGCCCGGYATAGAGACAGATCCTTTTTGCTGTTAAAACWAACTTTGAAATCGAGAAGAGGTGGTGTGTGTCGATTCTCTTTTTATGGGTCTTTTCCAAGATTTGGCAYATGGTGTGTATCTGGACGGTTGTTGGTTTTCCAGTCACACTGATAAGGTCCAATCAGTTTGTCGACGGTGGACTTTAATCTTTCACACAGTACGCTCAATAGAGTCTTATAGGCTATGTTGAGGAGGCTTATTCCGGTATTTGGCATAGTTTGTTAGCTCTCCACTTCTTGTGGATTCGGCAGAGCATACTTAAATTCCATTCGTGGGCATGTTTTCGTCCGACCACATTCTACAAAGAAGCTGATGGRTGTTCCTTTTCAGTTCTTCGCCGCCGTATTTGAATTGTTCGGCCGGCAATCCATCGACCATCGTCACTTTGTTGTGCTTCAGACAGGTAATTGGTATTCGAACTTTCTCATGGTCGAGCAGTGGAACATCTACTCCATCGCCATCGATTGGGTAATCGGGTTCGTATTCTCCTGGCGTTATGCTTTCGTTGCCATTCAGCAGGATGGAGTAGTGTTCCCTCCATAATTTTGGTATGCTCTTGGCATTAGTCACTAGATCACCTCTGGGGTTCTACAACTCCCATATTTTCCCGAAGGAATTTCTCGGACTTTGATTCCTGCAAATTGGAAGAGTATAAGACATTCGAACTTARCCCTTTCTTACTTCTTTTTACTTGCATTTAGATATATTGGATATATCACATATAAGCATTTCAAAAATGCACTAGCCCGTAGAGAGCAACCTTTGTATAGAGTATTCGAGGCGACTAACCGAAGCAGGCAAACACCAAATTATTATTTGTTGGCTAAAGAAAAACAGCGCAATAAAGCTAGTTATGTTTGCCTAACAAAATAGTTATAACAAAAACAATGGCAACAGTACAACTGATTGCACCTTTCAACACAAGTAAATATTTCGGAAAACTGTTGACTATTTCAATTTGTTACAATGCGAGTAACAACAATAACAAATCGTAAAATAGCAGTGAATGAAGTAAGGATTGCCGTTGTTATGTTATGTTAGCAACAATAAACATTGACGACCATCAATGGTTGCAACAATGGGATGGCAACTGCAACATTGGCTGACAATAAAAGCGAACGCATTAACAATTGCTGTCAACTGCATTTTACTGCTCAATTGAAAATCACAGCGGCAAAACAGCAACAATGGGTTGGTGCGCGTCATCGCTCTTTTTCCAAGCGGAGTTGTATGTGCACTGAACAGTTAGAAATAAATAAAATACTGAGCGCGATAATAGAACAATAAAAATGGTAGCAACAATAAAAGCAAATACAGCACGATAAGCACAATTAAATCGCTCTCTGCGCTGGTGCGCGTTGTTTCTATTATTTTTGTATTTTACTCGCTTGAAATATGCTCCCTCTGGTGCATTCAGCCCTACTCACATGCGTTTGTTTTACTCGCTACTTTTATTTATTTTTTTTTCCAAAAATATTCGCTTCTCTGTTCTGTTCAGCCATTGGGTTTGGTCCTTTAGCGTGGCAACAACAATAAACTACCGTTTCCCATACAACTGACTGCGCACTGAAACCAATTTTCTGCCATAAGGTGAAAAAGCCGTTTGAATTACCATCGTCGATGGTTCTGCTTCGTCCAAACAACCAAACTGCCGAGTAATAATTAAAAAAAAAAAAATTGTACCTTACCAAAAACCACTTTTTGCAATTTCAAGGTGAACCAACCCATGAAATGTCTTTTGATACATTGAATATGTTTGTAACACCCAGAAGGAAACGTCGGAGACCCTTTAAAATATATGTCGAAATGAACTGCGTGATGAGCTGAGTCGATTTAGCCGTGTTCGTCTATATGTCCGTCCGTCCCTCTGCCTGTATATACTCGAACTAGTGACTTAGTTTTTGAGATATCGATTTGAGTTTCGGCACACGTTTTTTGCTCTCCAAGAGCCACTTATTTGTCGGTACGGCCGATATCGCACTACTACAGCATAGTACTATCAGCAAAAAATAGTAAAACTTTTCTCATAATTTTAATGTTCTTAATTTAATCCTGCMGTCCCYCTCAAAGTAATCCCAATTGGCTSMAATAGATAGATAGTTAATTATGAGGTATTACATCCTGAATAATTCCAGGAGSCYGTTAGGTCKTTAAGCCTGCTTCTGGGGGTGTTCCMTGTCTCAGAAGCGGCAGTTTGCGCAGAACAAATGCTTCCTGAGCCTGCATTGTCCTGTGTAAAACGCGACAAGCAGGTGAAATGGACACGATGGAGGATCCATCGTTTGAGTTTACTGAATAGCCAGAAGTCACTCGGGGCTAAATCAGGCGAATGCGCTGATTGTGGCACGATATTGGTTGAAAATTTGAGGAAAACCTCACAAAGAATCAATACAGTTTGCGACGGTGCATTGTCGTGCTGCAAAAAACAAAAGTTATCGGCCTACAAAACTCAAATAGTATTCCTTGTATATAGTTTGGCCGGTGGGAAGGAATTCGGAGTGCACCACCAATCAACATGCGAAGAAAATTACCKAAAAACTTTGGTTTTTGACCTGCTTTGACGAGGTGTTTTCTGCTTCGACTCACTTTTGCCACGATATCCGACCGATTGATCATCTGTTTTCGGATCGTAAGCATAGATCCAAGACCTGTCTCTTATACACATCTAGATGTGTATAAGAGACAGGGTTTTAACTGATCATTTCGATATTCCAAGGAAGCCGATAAGATCTTTTTCAAATCACGAGCTAAGTTCACCGAATTTGGCAGGGTTTATAAAATAATAAGAAATTGTTCAAGTTCTTGTTAGGAATCCTTTGTATTTGTGAAGGGTATTATACTCCAGTGCAACCGAAATTAACGTGGGTTTTCGTAATTTTGTTATTGCTCAACTGAAAGTGGTTCAAATCTGCGATCTGTTTGTAGCATTATTTAAGTTTATGTAATTTAGAACAATATTAAAACCTTTCAGAAATGCACAAACATCGCAAAGATATATATGTATATTAATTATAACGGTTAAATGTGCTTTTCACTAAGTATGCCACACAAAAAAACAAAAAAAAAACAAAAAAAATTAAAAAATAAATAAAATAACAGTGTACATTTCGTAAACCTCAATACCCAATGTTGCAGAAACCAAATTTAAACAATCTGTACAACCACAGCATTTATAGAAAAACACGCTGCGGTTTTAGCGTTTCGCCGACCAACGAAAACGGTGCACATAATAGTAAACGCCGCTTCCGGTTGGTTACAATTTGAAATGAAACTTAATATACAGAACAGCATTTGCGGTGCTGATGGCATGTGTACGGTCATATTTATGTTAAATATGTATTTGTGCATTAGGGCTGTCTCTTATACACATCTTGCTGATGGCATGTGTACGGTCATATTTATGTTAAATATGTATTTGTGCATTAGGGTGAGTCAAATAAATTTTTTTCTCGCTAGGTGCTCTGGAAAATGGGTTCTTAGACACCTGTAAGAAAGTGTCTTCAAGTATCAGCTTCGATTGTAACGGTAAGGCCCTGCTTTATATTTCCTATTTTTTTCTTATTATCGGACAGAAAAATACAAATCTCGTTCCAGTTACTCAAAAAAATATCTGGTGCATAGATTTTGTAGAAAACTGAAAGCTTTACAAAATGTTCTCTTCCGATTTTTTTGGAAACCTAATTGTTTAATGAATTATTATTTTAAGGCACATATTTTTCTCACTGGAATTCCATTTTTTGACCCACCCTAATATACATCTGTATGATGGAAATATGATTTGTAATTAGAAGTTACTGTGAAAGTTGGATATATGAAAGACATTTTTCGAGAATGTGTTTTTTCTCATTACCGTCATAATTGCCGATAGWACTTCATTGTTGACACCGGTTGGAAATGGACTTTCATATTTCTTGATATATTTTAGTTTTGAAATTTTGTTTCTTCAAAACGCTTCCGTAAGAGGCAGATCCTGGGGGGCAACCAGGTATCATAAGATGGCTGTATGCCTTAATAACAAGACCTATTGTCACTTATGGAGCGGTTGCTTGGGCATTTAAGGCAACGTGGTCTAGGGTAGGCCTTCAACTATCGAAGCTGCAAAGGCTCGCCTGTGTCTGGGTTTCAGGGGCAATGTGCACTTGCCCAACTGCAGCACTTGAACTCAAGGATGGAGCATACACCGCTTCATCTAGTGATCAAACAGTTAGCAAAACATACCATATTGCTCATGGCAGCAGAAGGTTTTTTTTCAAAGGAAGGGTTATGTCATCTCAAGAAATGAGGGCCCTAGGTAAAGACACACCCCTGGYACTTCTTCCAAGGGACGGCGTTTCGAATAGGGTTAATTTTACAAAGAAGTTCAGAGTTACTCACGGCAGTAAGGCTCGACCTACTACAAAGGGGCTGCTCGAAAACATCGGAAGGCATTGGAGCAGGCATTGTAGGACTGCATACCAAGCTATCAATTCCAATGGGTAATTTTTCGAGAATTTTTCAAGCCGAGGTCTTGACTATAAGTCAGTGTGCAGAAATCAATCTCCACCGCAGCTGTCGCAACTAGCGTTTCGCTATACTTAGCAAATAGTCAAGCGACACTAAAGGTGATCTCAGCGCATGAGGTTAAATCGCTTTTAGAGGAGGAGTGCATAGGAACGCTGAGCTGCTCTGCAGCGACTTCCAGGATTATGAGGTGAGAACCACTATAAGAGAGTTGCTCCACACGGAAGAAAAAGTGGGCAGAGAACACAGGCAGCAGGAATGCGTCACGCCAAGCTACTTCCGCAATTGTACAACCTAGTAAAGTTTAAAGAAATGATCAACCTCCTCCGATACAAATTCCGCCTCCTTGTCGCACTCTATCCAGGGTATTGCAGGCGCAGAAAGCATTTGTCTAACATGGGAATATTCTTTTGCGCAAACTGGCCAGCGATTTGCAGAAGCAGGCCCTAGCTTACATCTATGTGGACACAGATCATATTACCTCAGTCACGTCCAGCAGGCTCCTAGAGTTATTCAGCATGCTGGATCTTTTTGTCCACATGTAATATAGGAGAGGGTACAATATACCATAGGTCGCAGTGCAAAGCTTTAGTTTTTTTTTATCTATCTTCCGTAAGTGGAGGAAAAATAAAAAAAAAGCGCTGAAAATTCTTCGGCAACACTAAATCAGCGATTTGTGAATTATTTTTGAATTATTTTTCCTCATAAAAGTGCTAACCAATTTTCGGTATACAATTCAACTACTGATATATATTTTTGCTTTAAAACTATATCATATTATGCCTACCGCACCGTTATTCCGCTCCATAATAAAAACTACTGTTATGCATTTCATTTCCGTTTGGTTTGAATTTTATTTGAATTCAAATTTCTTTTATATATACAGTGATATATACTGCAGCCGGAAGCGTTTATTGGCCGCGTATCTAGATATCTACATACTATATAGTACATATGCCAGTAAATAAATAATTAACACACATACCGACGCCGGTTGCCGCACTCTGGCTTTGTGCATGGAAACTAGCCAAAAAAGTATGATATTAAAATTTTTAAGCAGCCACCGCAAATTTCCTGAAAAAAATCCAAATTTTTTGCTACTTTACCGCTATAACACACACTCATACAGCTTGTGTATGCTTGGAAAAAACCAACTGCAAAGCGTTTGTTAGTTACCCCGATTTCTATAACATTAGAAATGTGCTTGTTGTTTTTAGCAACGCGTGTTGTTGAACTCGCGCAAACTTTTTCTATTAAAATCAGCTTGCATTTTGAGCGTGTAGCATAGCTTTTAGCGGCCCCTACTGCCGTCACCGCGCAACGCTTGCATGCAATGGAAGTTGGTCTGCTGGATGGATCGTGTTGAGTAACCACCAAGTGGCAGTTGGAAATTATACACTTCTCTTAAATCCGCTGCTCCTCCACCTATTCMTGTTGCTCAACTGGCAGCGCTAATGTGCTTTACATTCTCGCGCTTCACYCTCCACACCACACCACACGCCTTTCTATACGCTCTGCTTGCTTGTGCAACCGCAAAATTTTAAGTGCATTCGCAGAACACTTACACTTTTCAACCACCGTACCCCGAAACTCTCTGTGCGCGTTAATACTTACGCCCACTGCTGTGCGTATTGGACGCTGCGCTATTTTCACAGTTTCATGGCGTCTACTTTGTCGAATATTATGAAATTATAACAGCCTTTAGGGCAACAATATAGTTTTCTGATTATTTAAAATTGCTTTTGTTGTTACTTTGTACACGCSAATAACTGAAAAGCTATCGCCGTATGCGCGCCGCTGTGCCTCTGTCTCCATTCAGTTGGCCTGAACTTGCTCGCTGGCACATCACTGCGCTGCGCTGTGAAGAGAGAAGTTGAATTTAATGGAAGCGTTCAACTTCCGCTCACGAGTCGTTAAAAGTATGCTTTTGGGCGAATGCTCATATTTTTCTAAGCTCCAGGCGTTGTTGCGTTGCTTTGGCGGAGACAGGCTATGCTGCACATTTGTGCCAGCGACATGCTTTTAGCGGCAGTGGCAGCAGCAGCACAGTGGAAGCGTGCAGTGAGTTATTTTTAGCAAAAAATATTGAAAAATTAATTATAGCGCGCTTTTTCGTTGCAAATGCTGAAGTCTTCTGCTTATTTAAGTTATAATGTGCTTCCGTTTCTCTGATATTGAAAATAATACATATGCCAAATGCAAAKTTGTAGTATTTATTTGAGATATTGAGATAAAACTGCCTGGTTTTTTATTTTTAATATTTTTTTTTTGTGCCTGAATCGTTTGGAAACGAAATACGCCATGCTAGAYATGCGTATTTTTATAACAACAGGTGGCATCACACATGCATGGCATTTTTCTCGAATGCCGAAAAGTATGCTATTGAAATACCTCTCTCATTCTCCGCGTGTTGCCATTGGCGCAACGCATTGCATCGACAACGCTACCATTTCGCTCCCTTCACCATTGCTTTCATCGCTTTACGCTGAAATTCGCTGAACATATGTATTTGTTAAAGCCTCCTAGGCGCAGAAAGAATTTCARGAATTTCCCAGTACTCAACGAGCATATTGTTGGCACTTATGTATATATGGTACATAGTTTTTTGTTTTATTCTAGGCCGCATTAAAAGTTTTCCCAGTGCCCTTGCAAAAAAAACGCTACATCTTCAGCATTAAGTTTCTGTTGTAAAATAAAGTACGAAGCACAAGCAAAMATTGTAGCAATGTCAAAGATGTACCGTAAAATATATTATATATTTTTTTTTTATTATATTTTGTTGTAACAAGCCACAAAAATATTTTGGCGCAAGTGCAAATAAACCAAGCGCACACCAAACTAAGGGACCAACTAAAAAAATTTGATTTGAAAATTAAAATTTTAATTCGTCTACTGCTCAAATCAATGTTATTATTTATATTACGTACAATAAAGTAATAATAAAAAATAAAAAAAATAAAAATAAAAAACCTTAACCCTTTAGGTTAGGCTAGTTTAGGTTAATTTGGTAGTCCAATAAGCCACGCTTAGACCAGTTTGGTCCARAGTTTAGTTGCAAACGGGCATAGCCATTCGAGAATTTTAACAGACTCTGCGWCCTTTCTATAGACACCTCTTYCAATGTATCATACCGTGGGAACCCCAGATGCTTACAGCTTAGTTKTGCCAATGTCCCCGGTGTCTYGTTTTAGACATTTCATGCAGTTTTTTCATTCTGTCAGCCCGATTCTGCGCGCCTGTGTCGCCACCAGACAGTGACCAATTAGCATTTGCATCATGTCCCTACAGTCTCTTCTATCGAATGCCAATAAGAATGCTCTGTTCTCCCGATCTACCGTTTTGTATATGACTTTTGTAGTTTTGCACCCAGGTAGCTCGTTCCAGAGGGATTTRATTTTCTTTACCAWGCTTTTGCCGRGATCGTCGTATAKACAATGCAWGGGTTTCCCAATGTTGATCACGTGTTTGGATGTTAGCAGTACACCATTCTTGGCAGTTCGTCCACTATTTCATTGCCCTCGATGCYTTTGTGGCCTGGCACCCAGTAGAAGTGAAGCTGCTTACTTSTGGCAACACCTTCCACTTCTGCCCTGCTTCCCAATACGCTTCTGGCCGAYATGCGATACGAGGCAACTGCCTGGATTGCTGCTTTGCTACCTACGTAGATGTTAACTCTGGATTTGGCGGTAGCTGCATTATAGGCCAGATTCGCAAAGACTTCAGCTTGAAATATACTGCAGTGGTCCGGCAACTTAAAAGGTTGCCTTATGCCTAACTCTGGACATTATATTCCAGCATCAACTCCATCGTCCATTTTCGAGCTATCCGTATAGAGTTTAAAGTATTAACAGCCATCTTTTCCTATGTTTACTTTTAACTTTATTTTTCAGTTAAAAAAAAAAACCCTTATCGGTGTTTGCCCAGCCGCCATTACCCATCGAACTATGCCTAAAGRTTCTATATGTAAATTCTCCTGCAGCCAGTAGTCGTCCCACCCATTCTGTTACGCAGTTTTCAGCGAAGAAGTTTATATATGGCAGGTTTGGTACCAATTTAAGAGCGGCCGTTAGAGTTGTTCTCTCATTATGCACAGCGCAGCGAACCTCTAAATTCTTTCCATTRGCTACCGCTAGATGGATTTCCGTACGCCTGTTCACCATGCCACTGCATCGCAGAGTAGAATTGATCTAACAATAGCTGTGTAGCACCAGTGCATGATAGAGGAAGAGAGCCCCCAGGTTGTGCCGAGCAGATACAGATGTATGCAGATACACGCATATAAAGCATTGCTGGTTTTCATCACACTTTCTTCGAAGTTGTGCTTCCACAGCAGGTTTCTGTCCAGACTAACCCAAGGTACATGGTCCGTAGCGATCTTAAAATTGAGGCCACTGACTCCGAATTTCGATAGTAAATTTTAATAATTTCGACTMGTTGTTGGATCGTAAATATTTCCATGATGAATTGCCAATCCCTACTGAAGAGAAATGTCAAAAGAGCGGGGGAAAATATGGCGTCGTTTGCTGTCCCTGTCGCTCTATTTTTATAGCGTCTCTGTTAGGTACATCGAATAAAGGTTTTGGTACTTATTTCAAACCACCGGGTGACACGGCGTAACAGCAAAATCATTTGGTACTAAACATGTGTGGAAACCCTCACTGCATCGCTTAATTCAAAGTACATGAAAAGTGGTAAACAAAAGCGGCCAAAAGTAAAAACGAATGATGAAAAATGGAGAATTTGTTAAAATCTTGAGCATAATATAAATTTTGCATAACCAGCACGAGATGTCGTCTCAACTCTTCTCAACAACAAGCTTCATGTCATGTAGCATGCGCAACAAAAAAGATGCGACGTCGTGTTTAACTTGAAAATTTCCAAAACAAAACTTGAAATAATAAAAAGAAATAACGAAAGTACTCGTTTTACATGCAAAAGTTGCACAGAGAACAAAAATATTTATCTTTGCACACAGCAAAGTTCGTATATATGTATATCCAATATATGTAGGTATGTGCATGCGTACATTTGCACGGATTTGCATGTGCAATGTCTAGTATGCATCCTGTAGTCGAACACACTCGCATTGAAGCAGAAATTTACTGCTTTGTTTTGCAGCGTAGCAAGCTTTAGATTTTTTTCCAGTGAATTATAAAACATAATTTGCTTTGCTTTTATTAAATTTTTCGAAATTTTGCAAATAATATTTTATGCGGCTGCTTACCTTGTCACATATGATAATTACGGCGCCTCACGTAGGAACAAAACTAGTAGCGGCGTAGCGCGTTCGTTGGTTTCTCACTGCGTGGTATTCATAGCGGTCACTCATACGCCACCGTGTGCACTACGCCATTTGCTGCTTACTTGGAAATGTGTGCGCACATATTGTTTGGCAACTGCAAAAGTTTCGTCATAACATTCGGTACATTATGTGACATTCTGTGGCGCTGCCATTGGATTGAGGTTTTTGTTGAAAAAGTGGAAAAGTGTTCGGCACAAATACTGGTTGGTGGTTTGCTTTAGACTTTCATCATTGCTCGTTTTTCATTTCATGCGAAAAAATTGAAATCTTACCAGAATTTTTCGCTGGGTCGTCCTATAGGTGCAGAGAGCATCGACGCATTTACAAAAGCCAAAGTCGGTGTGTATTTTGCCTTGCTAAACGGTTGGCTGCTGAATTTCCATGCTGTGCGTGATATTGCTAATTTTTGGTATTTTTTAGGTTATTTTTTTAAATTCTTCCTGTCTGCAGCTGTTACCAAACACTCTGTGGGCAAAAGTTCAGCATTGTCTACTCGAAAAATTGCAGGTTGTGCGTAACAAGATAAAGTGCGCAAAGTTGATGACCTTCACTCCAATAAACCTTGGCACAGTGGGCTCATAAGAACTTCTTTTTTTTATAGAAAAATTTTAAAAATTACGAAGTTTTTACTTTTAGAAATTAGAATTTATTGAGTTAAGTCGACAGTCGTCTATGTTGGATCTCACGTATTTTGAGATAGGTTACTGTACTAAATTTGACTTTCTACATCCTAAACTTGACAACTTAAGACCCTTGGACCTTTGGTATGACGTCACTGTGTTAGGTTAGGTCATATGTCTGAACCCAAGAAAAAGTCCCACTTAGACTGATTATGATCAGTGCTTAGTGAATCCAGATCTAGATCTGAAAATTTAAATGTCTACTTAGGCGTTGTGCCAGCTCCGTTAGATCTCTGAAGCTGGGAGATACAAGGTTAGGTGATATGCCTGAAACCAAGAAAGTTTCGAAAGAGGATTGCGATCGGTTCTTAGTGAATCCAGTTCTGGAATGAAAATAATTTAATATTAAATGTCTATTTTAGCGTTTCGCCAGCTCAACTGAGAGATCCAGCTGTCCAGGTGTGAGTTTCAAGGTGTTTTGGTCTTGATATCGCAAATGCGATGCAGTGCATAAGAAAGTGTTGAGCTGTTTCTACCTCGTCTTCTACAACGYGTATCTGGCAAGATTTTTAACCTTACCACGTGGACACCAATAGACCAGTAATAATCTCTACATTTACATTTAGAGAAATCTTAACCTTGCTGAGTACGAAAARCTCRCTAGTYTCATAGTRACWYGCTRGAGAACAGCGGAGCTMHKSCTCGTTTCCAACTCCAGCAATATATGKTTRAGGTGTCCTTCCTTCCGTTYCCACGRCAGTCGGGTCTACATAACCGAAACGGATCCGGACTTTCATCCGACCAAGGACTGTCACTTCGCTACAACAACAACAACAACTGTCCTTCCTTATCAACTCGTCACTTTTACAGTTGTCTACGATTTTGCCACTTAAATTAGTCTTATCCGGAATGTAACCGACGTATTTGTTAACCACGAGTTCACAATCAGTTATAATCTACAATTAGGTAAGGAGTAAACTGGCTCAGTGCGAAAAGTTCGCTGGTTTTACTGCGACTTTAACTCAGAAGCATTCTGAACCCGCAGGGATATCGACAATTGTTCAGCGTCCATAAAGTTCTCAGCTGTGCAATGATATCACGCTAGACGAGAGCGAAACTTCGCTCTCAGGTTGAGGTGCCCTTCTTTCTCAACTCTTCACTTTTACAGTTGCCTGCGATTTCTCTCTGACCTGGTATGGAAACTAGTCTTACCCCGAAGTAAGCGGTTGTCATTGACAGCTTCCTTAGCCAGTCTCGAGCGCACGAACAGTGAATTTTAAATCGAAATTGTTCGAAAAAAGTGCTTTTTTCACACATTTTTTAAATTTTATTAATTTTTACCTTAAAGTATTACCTCGAGCTTTTGATTTGGTCCCATTATATGCTGATTAATTCGGTACCTGTGGCAGAAGAAAAAGTTTAGCGCAAAACATGACGCCATGAGTGAAATATTAGCAATTTAATTTTTTTATTTTTTCATACTGTTTTATTTGCTTTTTGAAATTTGTTCAGTAYACTTCGCAGGCTCTTAATTTACATAATTATTCCCACTTAAAGGCTGCGTACTTTGATAGGTTTGCCTGTACAACCATATATGGTATAACTCACAAAAATATTTACATTTTGAGAAATGGGTACTGGTCAAACCAACTTGAGAGAGTGTGTAGATATGTATTATGGCGGCAGAATTCGTAAAGTAATTGACTAATCACCGTTGCGGTAATCTCCATGGCTTGTAATGGATGGAATGAGCTTTTTACCGTTATATGCTAATATTTTGTTGCTTTAGGACTAAATATATTTGGTTGTGAAACCGTTAGGTGAATTTGCTATGCTTTGAACAACAGTTGTCTACTTAAAATAAAAATTATAATTAATAGCGAACTCTTTGGAGGTGCAACCGGCCGACGGTTGCTAAGCGTTGATCGACATAATTGTGTATTGTGTGTGTGTGAGAAGAGAGCCCGCTCTCTACTTCTGSTGCTTACTTGACAATGTCATTCTCCGTAGCCTGGGGTTTGAGGGCAAAATGCGGCCACGTCGTAATCTCTTCATACAGTCGCTGGCCCGGACATTCGGTGTCACGCACTTGCCTATGCGCCAATAATTTATATGCGGCATCGATATAACCTTTGGCCATGCCGAATTCAATCAGTGATTTGGCCGCTGCAAGCATTTGTGGTGGTGGCAGCTCAGCTATAAACAAAAATCATAGACATTTTTCATTTAGTTTTGCTAACGCGCGCATAAATCATATGCGTGTGACCGCTTCGCATACTCACTACGCCAATCGCCAATCATGCAGATGCCAACACTACGGTCATTGTATTTGGGCGCATGCGCGCCAATCACATTGAAACCACGTCCAACATAAATCATGCCATCGCCCCCGATCGCAAAACTATAGCCAATGTCATTCCAGCCACGTTGCAACTGATGGTAGTCCTGCATGGAGCGCATCGCCTTGATGCAATCGGCGCGGTTGTAACAGGCGCTGGGCATATACGAATGATGGATGATGACATATGGCGCTGGGCCGTTAAAGTGTTCGACGAGCGTTGACGGACGCGCACCCCAGTTGGCGCGTGATATTATTTGCGTTTGTGTCGCCGGCATCTGCTGCCCGAAACCTGTGAGATGAGAAGAGAAATAAGCGGAAATTGTAATCATAAGTGCATTTTGACATTTTTGTGCGTTTAAATTCGGAAAGGCATGCAACATGCGCGTAGTTTTAGGTATATTTGCCAGCATATTGAGATAATTGAAAATATTGCAGAATTATGAAAGTGCGTACTGAGGCTGATTGATTTATTGTAGGCGAGGCGTGAGAGACTACAATTTAAATAAAACTTCATTAAAACGAAACTGAAACTGAAACAAACTCGATTAAGTACAGTTTTGCGCGAAAAAAGTGAATGTCTTAAAATTACACTAKTTAGTATTTGGCCCCATTTCCTTCGGTATGCTTCTCCATTGGAAGATATGGCTCCAATCTCCTGTAGAAGTTCACGAAAGTGAGAGAAGTGCTCTGAGCCCCATTCACTTGGGAATGACCAAAAATGATTCTTTTACATATGGCTCAAGCTCACGATTTCCGGTCCTATACCAAATATCCTCTGGGTAGCCAAAAAATATCAATTTGAAGGCAAGCTAAAGAGAGAAGGCAAAACATCACAGCAGTGTGTGCTGCTTTTGGGATCCGCCACGTTAAAAATACGACCAATGTACAGAAAAAAACAGCCTCGGATGAGAGTCTCTCTTTCTGTTGACGACCCCTGCGAACGTGTTAAGGATTACGATTTGGTCTCCGAAATTTCCGATCCCTTAATTGGGAAAGTACCGCTGCCCAGCTTGTTGACGTCCTCGTTGGAGTAAAGCCTGACATCAGCGCCGTTGAAGAAGTGCGATGGAGGGGATAAGGACTGAAACTAGTAGGTTTTTGCGGCATTTATTGCAGTGGTCATATAAAGGAGCGCAAATTCAGTGTGGGATTCGAGGTGGGAGAGAGACTCCGTCGYCGACCCGGTGGCTGAACGTCCAGCCACAATTCGCACCAAAGCGAAGGACGATGTGACCAAATACGTCCTATATGAGCGCTTGGTTCACACTTATGAAAGCTGCTCTTCACGATGCCAAAATCGTGCTTGGCGACTTGGCACAACGGTCTGTAAATTCCGACACCATGATGAAACATCCCCAAATGGGTTGAGGTTGATCGATGGAAATATTGTTATTTGTAGTACCAGGTTTCAGCATAGAAAAAGATCCATCCTTTTGTAAGTACTTCGTAGCTCCTCCATATTGCTCGGATGAGTTGAAATCGTTCACTTTGGAGTCAGCGAGTCACAATTTGTGCAGTGTGTTTTGGATCATTATCCWGTTGAAAAAGTGTTCGGAGGAGTCATCGAAAATTGGACTCAACGGATGGAGACGTAACCGCGGAAAGCATTTGAATGAGATAACCTACAAAAAATAAATGCCAACGAATGCTCTTTGGGATGATAATAAACATTCCCCCCATTAAATGTGAAGTTTATGATTTTTTTTCTTTAAAAAGGTAGGATACCTCGAAATGTATCACCCTTTATTATATTTCATATGCATTTTTTCATTGCCAAATCCAGATTGAAACTCTCACGTTCACGATTTTTGCCTAATAGTCGGTCTTTAATTATTTAATTGAAACGCATATATGTATATACATAAAAATAACAAGTAAAACAAAAAAGTGAAAACAAATCCATTTAATAATGCAATAAAAAATGTGTTGCAAATTGATTGTTTTTTTTTTTTTTATAAAATCCGTTTTTTTCGCATATCGCAGTAAAAATACTTTCTAAAAGCGAAAATACTCAATCTATTTTAATTTAATGATTTTCATGTGTATTAACACACAAATGTAGCGGCCGAGTTTAACAAGTTTTAATTAAAATGACAATACGGCTTTGCTCGAATTAACTAAGGCTTACTACAATGCAAATAAATATAGATTACAGTTATGAAAGTCATATGAGCGCAAACATACGCATACATCTGACAGGCATAAAATTCTCGCCTCTGATGGCACCCAACAGCTGTCACTTGTATAAACATATATACATACATACATACATATTGCATTCACAATGAAAATGTGTTGTCATAACACAATGCTCTGCTGTCAAATCTATTATTTAGCATAATGTTTTTTGTCTAATTAGTCATAATTAATTAAATTCAATTAAAAATGGCCCATCGTAAAACATAATATGCACTGCTGTGGTCCCTGGCCACCACATACTTATTATTATTATTATTATTGTTGCTTTAAAGCGCTGTAAACAGTGTTGTCGGCCTTCATTTTTGAAACGTGCTCACATAGCGATACTAAAGCGTTACGAAGCATTAGGGAGATGCTGTTGGGGTTTGGAAAGTATGAAATAAAACAAAGTTAGCGTAAAAGTTAGGTTATACTGACCGGCTGTGACGTGTTTAATTAATGCTGAAGTATGCGTCATGCAGGATGTTTTTTGCGAACTAAGATATCTAAGACGAGTTGTAGATAATGCTTGACAAATGCATAGGAGGTGTTCCAGCGTCTCTTTTATGCTTACTTTTCTGCACTTTCTGCCTTTATTTTTGTTACTTATGCCCAATCGGTTCGCATGTGATACCCGCAGGTTGTAAGCAATAATTAAACTAACAAACATCGTGCAGTCTTTTCGAGAGCATGTGAGCTAAAGCAGGACCCGCAACCTTTTGTACATGATCTCGAAAATTTTGCCTGTCCTTAAGACATTCCATTTCACCCTATTACGTCTGTCCACCGGAAAGTATATTTTATATTGTTTTCAATGACTTCTGCCTTTCCTGTACTGATTCGGTAGCTAGACGGATGGCACTACTGGCAATATCATCAGTGGTTTCGTTTCCTTTAGTTCCTTTGGGGCCTGGAACTCAGTATGTATGCACTTGTTACATCTACTGCTATCCTGCTGCTAAGGGCATTCTCTGGCGTAATGTGATTGAGGATTATTGCCTATATTGCCGCCTGACTATCGATGTATATAATGGTATTCTTTATGTGTTTCTGGCATTGTTAGTCATCTCAGGCGCTGTCCAGGCAAGACTTGCGCCTAGCTACATAAAAAAAACTAAAACATAAACTACATACTGGTATGTCAATGTCGAGGTATTTCTCGTACAGCTCCATCGACTGCGGTATTCACCATTGCCAATGCATAAAGGACCAACTCTTCCGCAGAACCTTTCTCTCGAAATCTCTTACCGCCGACTAATTAGATGTTGTCATCGTCTAGGCCTCTGTACCGAAAGCAGTACGGCAATRAYGAGTGACTTGTAGAGTTTGGTCTTCGTTCGTCGAGAGAGGACTTTACTTCTCAATTGCCTACWCAACCCGAAGCCATCTTTTAGTGCTACTTTTTAGATGTAACTTCTCTCCCAAAGGTATGGAAAGATTTTATATTTGAAAAATTTCGCTTACTAAAACAAGGCAACACTGGCGACCAACACTTCCCACAACTGATTAAATTCGATCCATGGTGTCGTAATATATTCAATGTTTGTATATAACGCGTTACGTGTTTTCGGTTGCGCAAAATCCAATTTCATTTGATTTATATCATTATAATTAAATGACGTTACGCCATGGCAAATTCAAATAGCGTGATTAATGTGCTTAAATTGAAATCAATATACACATATGAATATAATATCGATAAAAACAAACAAAATTACAGACGACCGACTAAATCCATAGGTAAATTTGTTTCTATGGAAAGCATATTTAAATCGGAACTTAATCCTAATACTGTGGGGCGGAGTATAGCAAAAATTAACAACTCAGCCTGCCTCATCGATGTTGCACAGCATATATTAGCCACCATTTCGCACGAGATATCACCTATCAAGTGTGTTGGGCTGTCAAAGTCGAATTTTGGGAATTAGAAAAAAAAAAAAAAAAACTATTGTTTTAAAGTTCCTTATACATATTTTAAGACAGTACAGAGTAATATTTTTGAAGGGAAAATTAGTTAAATATTTGTCGGGTTCTCCGGGACCTCCGAAGCCGCTAAAGAAATGGAGAGATTCCACTCTGCTCCTTGAATTAAACCTAAGCAAAATCATACTTTTGTTCAAATCAAAAACTGGTAAGAACAGACGAAGAAATGTTAATGATGATTGGATCTTTTGTCTCCGAGTAATCACTAAAGCAAATTTGAAAATGTAGTTTTGGAAAAAAAACGAATTTAAAGTTACACTGATGAAGTTAGTCTAACGGCATCAAATCGCACGACCGAGGCGGCCAATTCTCTGGGCCATTTTGTGAGATAAAACGTTTACCAAACTTGGTTTTCAAAACATCGATGGCGACATTCGCTGTGTGGATGGTGGGGTGGTCCTTTTAGCATCACATGTTGTCGGTACTCATTGAGCTCTAGCGATTCCCATTCACAGTAATGTGTCGGTCTTGATCATCACGGAAGAAGCACGGTCCAGTGACGTCGCCAGCTCATGGACCGCACCAAACCGTAACTTACAACCAGAAATAAGTGTCATGGCTGTAAAAGATTTTTCGATGAAAATCAAGATAATTTTTAAGTTTTTTATCAGCCCAATTCACGAACATACGACGATTCTGGTCGTCAAGCGGCTTTAATTCTTACGTGAACTTGAAATTGTAAGGATGTGGGCCAAGATCTTCTTCCAAAATTCGTCACAGAGATGCCAAATGCTTGAGATTGACATGTGAGAGATTGTTTGGGGACTTCCTCAATTGATGCGCTAGCGTCAGCATTATTCTCAACACTACAGGCACTTCTTTGTCTCACTGACACCGAAACATTTCGTACTGTGCCTGTGGATTCAAATTTTTCCACTAGACGCTCAATTGTTGATCTGACAGCACGATTATGGCTACCATAAATTAGAGGTAGCGCTTCGAATTTCGGTAGTAGATTTTAATAATTTCGACTCGTTGTTAGATCGGCATTCCATGATGAAATGGCAAACCTTGCTGAAGAGAAATGTCAAGAGAGCGTCGTTTGCTGTCCTTAGCGGTCTACTTTTGTAGTGTCCCTATTTAAAAACCCGTTATAAACAAAGTGTTACTATTTTTTGCCCATAGTAGTATAACAGTAATACTCAATTAATAGTGTTATTGGCAAATCATTGAAATGTAATATTTTTTGTTTTTCAATTTTTTAATAAAATCACCAAATAGCAAGGTGTGAGAATAATAACACGTTCTGTGTAAGCTATGAAAGCAAATAAAGCTGTAGAAATTTCGAGGCTTAATAATATATGCAACTTGATATTTAATAATTTATTCAGTCGATTAAGCGGCTTGTTCGTGACGTCAGTGTCAGCAAACTAGTTGCTTTTATCTGCATAGTTTTTATAACGAACGTTCATGATTTTTGACAATTCGCTTTTTGTTTATGTTTATTACTTATTTCTCTTATTTGTGGGGGCGTCTGCCTTTTCAGCAGTGTCACTCACTACTCACCTGCCTCATTGTTTATGGACATTAGCGCCAATATCGCCAAGCGCCAATTGAAACACATAACCCGTGCGAACTAAACAATATCAAATTTGGCAAATTTCTATGAAGCTCATTTAATCAAGAGTAAAATTTGACAGTTTTTGCAAATTTTGCTATTTGCTCTTCACGTTCACACTCTTTATTTGTTTACACTTTCGATTTAATTCATCGCAATTTACCGAATTACAATATTTTCGTTTGCTACTTTTTGCTGCCTTCATCAGCGCTATTCAATATTTACACTTCCGTATGCCGTGCCAGTGTTTGAGTTTCTGATGGCAGCTCTCGCAAGCACGCGCTGTCAGTCAAAGCGGTGGTTTGCGATACGTGAGTATGTGTACATACACACAAGTGTGTGGGTATGAATGCAAGAATTAA
The DNA here is from genome assembly GCF_001853355.1 of Bactrocera latifrons. Lineage (NCBI taxonomy): Eukaryota > Metazoa > Arthropoda > Insecta > Diptera > Tephritidae > Bactrocera > Bactrocera latifrons. The sequence continues at coordinate 26,248 of NW_017536041.1, read as the reverse complement.
GAAGTTAATGAAATCTACCGTAAGTCTCAACATGAATGGACTACTCAGTGTGGAGAGAAATAAGAGAAGCGAGCAAATAATGCTGAAATAAAGCTAAGTTGTGACTGAGACCCACTTGGTGGTTTTTTAACCATTTATTTGGAAAAATTCAGTCATTGCTAATACCAATGCGATATATGCCGACTGATTAAAATCATTAAACATCGCTTTTTCTAAAGCCTCGAAAATAAACCTATAAATGCAATTTCACTTCATTTCACTCTTTTCAAAGTAAAAATAAATGAAAAAGACTTCTTGGAAAGCGCTGTTAAATACTAGAAATTTTTCTTCCGCGAAAACCTACAAAATATTGACAAGTCTGTTATCGGTGGATAAGCGAGCTGCACAGTTACGTAGAGAGCATTAAAGTAATAGAGCTGAATGAAATATTTATTTCTATTATTTGTCTGAGAGCTAAATTGGTTATTAATAATTTTTCATTTAGTTAAATAAGAATCCGTAATTTGAAATATTTCTTCACGCAAAGTTGATCTTAAGACCTATATTGTTGATAATTTTTGCATTTTGGAAAGAAAAATCATAATAGGTCAATTGACAAGTTTCTGGGTTACCTATAGTAAAACAGTTTTTTTGACAAAACTTTTTATTTATTTAAATAAAGTTCCCTTCGTAATACACTGATTATACCGAGCCTCCAACTTTTCGATATAATTTTTCTAGTACTATTTGTGCTTTGCTTCAAAATAGGCCTCAGTTTCGGCGATCACATCTTSATTTGACGAAAATATYTTCCCAGCGAGTATTCCTTTGAGTGCTGAGAACAGGAAACAGCCCCTGGGACCAGATCTGGAGAATTCGTTGAATGTGAACACAATTTGAAGCCCTATCCATGGGTTTTTGCCATAGTTTTCACTGACTTGGGACACKGTGCATTATCTTGATAACACAGCAGCACTTCCTGCAAATGCGGCCGTTGCTTGACGATTCGTTCTCGATGGTTCTTCCCTTTTCTAGCTAATTAGTACAAATTCTTCCATGTGCTTTCCAAAGTATAGACACCGTAAACTTGCTAACCGTTTTTTTCACGCTTTAGAGCATGTTTGTCGTGTGCAGTGCACTCCGGTGACTGTCGATAGGATAGTGATGGAGCAATGTTTCATCCATTTTCAGATATCGGCGTAAAAATTCGGGTTTATTATTTACCGCTGCCTTTATTAGGATAAAATTCACAAACTAATGATCCACGAGATCACGCGTTTTGAAGCTTAGTGCTAACTAAAAATCATATAATTTCAATGCTACCTATATTTTAATTGACCTGTTAGTAGAATGAAAGCGAACCACATTGGTGTGAAAAATATACTTTACTATAATGAGTTTCCTTAGAAAATGAAAAAAAAAAAAAAACTCCATTAAACGATTCATATCTGACTTTTAAATTCTACGATGTTTTCACTTTTTACATAAATATTATTGCAGCACTGGCCTTGTTTATTTGCTCTTTTCATTTGTGCATGAGTTAAATTAAAATAAAATTAAATATTTTTTCAAGTGTTTCAACACTGGAAAGCTGGAAATCATACTCTAAAGAAATTAATTCTATATCTGTTATTCTAATCTGATTTAAAGACTAGTGTAAAATTTTTCAAAATCGATTCTTTTCATRTATTGTGAGGTTAAAACACTAAAAATAACAAACTGAAATTTTAAATTGATAACTGAAATAGTTTTTCAGCTACAGCTTTCGAAAATAAAATCGCACAGTTCAATCAGCTCCATCAGTTTAACTTTAAATGCGTTTTTTCGAAACAGTATTTCTCGAATTTGCTTGCGTGCTTACTTGGAGACAAACGATCCGATCACTGCCAACAGTTTTCTGCATATTCTACCATCTCATCAAAAATCTGATTGCGGCAAAACAAAATCGACGAAAATGTTGGCTTAAATTCAAATTTTCTTTAAAAATGCCACCATTTTTTTGAATCGTTATTTATTTCGACCAAGCCAAGTGTTGCTGGAGACCGCAATTTGTCGATTCCAAAACGTTCACAAGAATTGAAATTGTCTCAAACTAAAACATGGCGGATTTCGAAAAAGGATTCGATGATAACGAACTTTTTATGGCTGTAAATGGGAGAATTTGTACTTGACAACATCTTGTTCCAACGAGGCGGGACTATGTGCCACACAGCCTGTGCAAAAACCGAATTATTGCGAGAAAAGTTTGTAGATTCGATTATTTCACGCAACAGTGACATTGAATGGTAACCAAGACCCTGTGATTTAACACTATTAGACTACTWATTGTGGGGTTATTTGAAGCCATTAATCTTTAACAGTAAACCAGACTCGTTTTGAGCTTTTAAAGTTAATATTGAACGTGCTATTGATGACGGACGCTATTAACAAACAAATTCTTAAATTTTCGAAAAAAAAAAAAAATTTTAAACTCGGCCATTGCGACGCCATTTCCGGTGACCGCTCGGAGATGCGCMCACGTTGACAGTATAACTACTAAAAGGATCATCTAAAGTGAAAAAATACGTGTTTTAGTTAAAAGATTAACAGAGAAAGAGAAGAGAAACTGAAAATTGGATTTTTGGCAGACATTTTTACATAATAATGAAAATTTCGTGAAATTTTTTTTTAAATATTTGTTATCAGAAAAAAATACTTCCTTCATGTCTTTAAGAATTGTATCTCAAGAATGTGTGTAAAATGTCATGAAGATCGGTTGCGTAGTTCTCGAGAAATCTTGTCAACCGATTTCAAAAACACAGTTACGAGGAAAATGTGTCTAAATACTGCGTACTTAGCCTAGCTAGCCTCGAGAGCACAAGTTCTCATGGCTGTAGCTCCGAAACTATTACTCGGATAAACTTGAAAATTTAGGAAAATAATCTAGACATGTGGTAGAATTCAATAGGCTAATAAACAAACTCGATTTTTTTAAACCCAAAAACCCATGTAAATCTTTAAAGTTACAAAACCATTGATACAGTACAACAGGCTCCTATTGCGTTGTTTATGTCTCCGTGCATGTTATATTTTCCGCCTCCTTATTTCCGTTATTTAGTTTTGGTGCTTTTTTAATACTTTCGTAATTTTGTAATTTAGTTAATTCCAGTGTTTGTTTATTTTGCGTTCGTTTTTTACTTAACTATGTTTTATATTTGTTTTGTTGTTGCCACTGCTTAGTACAATCATTAAAATCCCATTTCAGCACTAAATATGTTATTTCTCGCATTTGAGTGTGATTTTTGCGATAAAATTGTCAGTTGTTTAGCCATTTGTTTGCTCATCGTTAGGGGAATACCAGTTGAACTTGTTTTTTTTTTCGCTCGTCGTGTTTCTACCGCCTGTTTATTGTTTTCATTCTGCGTTTATTTWMAWTTTTTTTTTAACAAAAACAACGAACATTTCGCATGGGCAATTATAAAATTGAGTTTGACATTTAATCATWCGATTGCGCTCTCTCTTCGGCGTTTCGCCTAAATACTCGTGCTAGTTTAGTTTGTGTGTCAACAGAAATTATTTGCTAACAATTTGATAGTGTCTTTATTAAATTCACACTATCAAATTGTCAGCAAATAATTTTTGTCATTGCAATGTTGAAGGTTTGTTTTTTTTTCAGTTTTTTGCGTTTGCTATTTTTTTGATATTGTAGTTTTCCTATGTTGAAMACTTTGGGGTCGCTGAACGCATGARGTGTGTGTGTGGAGTGTCGCTAAGCTTCTAATTGCGGTTTAATTTAAACGCTTTTTTTGGTGCTTGCTTTGCAAACGCGCGCTTGGGGAATGAACAGCTGTGCAAATGTGTGTTTTTTTTTTGTTGTGACTGCAGCGCTCACGTGACTTGTAGCGCGAATAACTGTTAAATTTTTATGTGTAAAAGTATGTGCGAGTGCATGTATTATATGTATATCAATATGTATTGTGTACCACAGCTTCATGGTCTACTTTTATGCGCTCAACTTTATAGCAACACTTTCGGCGTCCTAAAGGCATCATAACAATAAAGGTTGATCGATTTTTCCAGTTCATTTCAGCTAATTTCAGTCGGCATTGATTTCAGAGTTGACTGTCATCACCAGCTGCGCTTGCCGCTTAAAACTTTGTTTAAATTTGTGGGCATATACCCACATTTGCCAACTTTTTAACTACATCATTCAATGTCTTAATGTTCGACGCTCATCATTTCGGCGCCCATTATAATACTTACGTCTCCTCCTCATGGCAATCATTCGCATCATTAATTCTACCACATATGTGTTTATATGCAGCTATAAAGTATGTTGAAATATCAATTTATGGCTTAAAAGCGATTTGTAGACATTTGTAGATTGGGACGCGCAATTATTGTTAAACACATGTTTATACCCTGAACAGGGTGTGATAAGTTTSTAACACMCTGAAGAAAATGTAGAAGATCATATAAAATAAATGTGAAAGTACGTTCGACGCTATTATGTATGGAACTCGATTTCTTTTGCATGACCACCATGGGCACGCTTGCTGCAGTCCAGACGCTGAACCTAATTTTCGACGGTTTCCAAGCATAAATCGGCCGWTACTGCTGCAATTTCACGTACGAAGCTCATCAATCGTCGCTGGCTTGTTGGCATTGACCATACACTTGACGTAGCCTCACAGGAAATAGTCTTAACGACGTCAAATCGCACTACCGAGGCGTCCAATTAACTGGGTCATTGCGTGAGACAACACGTTCACCAAACTTGGTTATGGTCATGAGACTCATCAGCGGAATTTATAACATCGAAATGGCTCTTGGAGTGGCAGCCGTAATCTACCGCTCGGAGCTGGATCTCAGGCGACCCTGACGTTTCCGGAATAGTGMAATAGCTTCGAGGAGAAAGTCCTTGCAGTCAGAAAAGGGGTARCTAACAATGCAAGAAACGCATAAATAAGRCCAATATAAACGCCGATAGCCAAGCGGAAATTGAGGCCATAATCTTACGTCGCATAACGTCAGTGATTGCTTTTATAAGCAGTAAGACGGTAGATGTTGCGGCTGCCGGAAAGCGCAAGGGAATTACGCGAAGCGAAAYAGTATAGGAAATGCGAATATCACTAAATGAAATTTGCGARAGGGCTGACAGATCGCGGATCGGAGCGAGATGCAATGCTTTAAGTACATGCAGGATCGAAGAGACTGCCGGTCGGTTTGTCGGCCTCTTGACAGCTCTGGCACTGGTGTCAGATGCGAGCCGGATGGGCATATTTTGCTTTGATTTGTGTCAGCCTTTTGTTTTGACAGAAGAGTTCGAAATGTAGCCAGGTCTTTCTCCACCTGATCTTTCCAACAGAGTGGAGGTCTTCCTCTTCCTCTGCTTCCCCCGACGGGTATTGCGTCGAACACTCTCCGAGCTGTAGTATTTTCATCCATTCGGACGACATGACCACGCCAGCCTAGTCTTTGTCTCTGAATTCGCTGAACTATGTCAATGTCGTCATTTATATCACACAGTCCTTCGTTTCATCGACTGCGTATTTATTTCTTACGTGGCGGTTTCCCAAACCTAGCGCTTTCCTTTAGGTAGGGGATTTAGGGGATATTCTAGCTTGTTTTGTGGCACTCTTGGTCTTAGACCAGAAGTGGTGAGCTGCTTCCGCCATACGTAAAAGAATCGTTTCTGGCCATTCCCAAGTGATTGGCGATCAGAGAACTGTCCTCAATTTCTGAACTTATACATTTGGCTCCATTCTTTTATATGACGCATGCTTCACCTCCATATGGCTTTGCTGAGAACCAGTAGGTCTATGCATGGCGTAACAGCCAGCCAGTATAACCTAACCTAAATATATTGCATGTTAAAAAAATAGCTGTATTATACATTATTGAAAAATGCTTAACAATATCAAATATACATAAGTTTACTTTTGCTTGTGGAAAGGATAATATTTCGATTGGAATTTTTTACACTTTCGGTTTGTATTTGATTCGGTGAGGCAATTATTACAGTTGGTTTATTTACCCAATTGTCACACACAATAAGCAATGTTTCCACTGCATTTACATTCGCATTGCTGGCAACGCGCTAAAATTGAARTATCATCAATGCGAAAGACATAAAAAATGTTGAACAAAGGGCTGTGTCGTGGTCTTATTATTATTATTATTTTGTTACACATACAAAACGAAATGTGAATATATTGACAAAAAAAAAAAAATGTATATATAAAAAAAAATTCGTAGATATGCCTTCACAAAAAACCGTAACGCAGTTACATATTGGGAAAAAGTGGGTGAGTCGCGCAAAGTTTGTGAAATTACTGCCTGTCTGTTGGATTGCAAATTATTTATTGGCCAATTAARAGCGGCGGGCGTATAAAGTTTTTATCACACTTTTCGCGAGTTTTTAACAAAGCGCATAATGGGATTGTAAATCACCTAAGGGTTAGGTCGCTCAAATATTGAAAGCAAGTTTAATTTTGCTGCAAAAAGTTAAAGTTTCCTCATTAGCTGATATTTAGCTACTGAAATTTTTAATCAAATGTATATTTCTATGCTATTTTTATTTTTTAATTTAAAAATACTAGTTTCATTCATTCTACATTTGGTGAAGCAAAAACGATATGATCCATACAAGGTCGCTAACGAGCCTCGTCAGTTGCAAAAAACAAAAAAAACATTATCACTTCTTTATTTGCTACAAACATATTCAATATTATAATCAATATTCACTCAAAAACGTTATTACTTTGGGACCAAAAAGCACAGGGAAATTGTAATTAAATTTTCCGAGTAAATAATATTAGGTTGTCAAAAAAGTCTTGCGGTATTTTCGCTAGTTGGCGCTGAGAGCGCATAGTACTAGTTTTATTCATCACATCGGGTCATGCTATACCTTTTTGGAAAGCTCATTTCACGCGCTAACCCGTGTTTGATTGATTGTCGTTTCTTTTAAGTCGTTCGTGAGTTATAGCGTCGCAAACATGGAGCAAAAAACAAAAAAAAAAAAAAAGAGAAAATACGGCATATTTTACAGTACTATTACGATAAAGGCAAAAATGCATCTCAAGCCGCCAATAAAATTTGTGCAGTTTATGGACCCGGTACAGTTTCCATTTCCACCGCACAACGATGGTTTCAACGTTTTCGTTCTGGTGTAGGGGTGGTCGAAGTTGCGCCACGCTCTGGAAGGATTGTCGTCGAAAATTGCGATAAAGTCGCTGAATTGGTCGAAAGAGACCGGCATAGTAGCAGCTGTAGCCCCGGCCAAGAGCTGGGCACGAGTCATCAAACCGTTATAAAATAAAAAAAATAAAAAAATAAAAAAAAAGAAAA
>NW_017536041.1:16189-18555 GCF_001853355.1 Bactrocera latifrons | reverse complement strand
CTCAATCGAAAGTGATTTTTTCTTGTTCTGCAAACTGATATTGCCACTCCGTAGAACCACTTTTCAGTCGATCGAAGCTGAAGGCCATCCCAAAAAGTGCTTATGAAAAGCGTTTCGAGGACTGGAGAAATYGTTAGCATAAGTGTATTACACGGTTTGTCAGGAAATTAAAAGAACTGATTCTCTTCCGCAGCGACCGACGGGATTCGGTAGTGAGCGTTCATAGCTAACGAACGAACGGCTGGTCAGTTGTCTCCGAGCACCTGGAGAGTCAGGACAAACATTTTCGCGCGACGTATTTCTGTGGGGCCTTTTTTTGGTTCCTTACCTGAAATGGCCGATGATAGGCAAGCATTTTGAGACGACAGTGGCTATTCGACTCTCAAGGCTATTCCGGAGAATACCTTCCGTGACGCCGTCAATRGTTGGAAATCGCGCTGGCGGCGGTGCATAGACACAAAAGGAGCCTATTTTGAGAGAACTGTAACGATTGATTCAATAAATATATTTAAATAAATGCAGTCCTATGACTTTCTGGACAAACCCCGTTCATCTGGTAGGAATTATTAAATATTTWGAATTTTTTACAATTTCCGTATACTTTTTTTCACAATGTAATTAGGTAAAATTGCAAAGGTATTGGTTTATGCTTTCTWTTTTATTTTGTCCAAGTTGTTTGTTCGATTCGCCATTCTACAAGCTCGAATCGTGGCCACCTTATGTAAATTTGCGAACAATAGGTGATACAAACAAAAGGTCTAAGCAATAACAGAAAGCTTTCTGCAGCAGTGCTTATCAGTCKCGACGATATCAACAAGAAAACTCCAATACTAATAATATYAAACTCAAGCCTTTCYATGAAAAACTCTTTTATTTGACAAGCTGTCTTTAAGAAATTTGCCACGTATTATTATCCGAAGCCTTTCTGCAATCTCCAAACATAAGTACTGTTCCAATCGGGCCACTTTAGCTAATAGCTGCTATTTAAACTGACCGATCAAAGTCGGAATAGAGATCTATTTGTTTTTTGTTTAGCTTGACAATTTCCATTTGAAAATTAAAACAATTTGACACAAGGTCACGCTTGGCATATTTAGATAGATTTACTGTTAGCCAATCAATTAAAAAGCCAAACAAATCGATTAAATTAATTATAAACAAACAAGTTCGGCTGTGAAATTTAAATGTAATCGTCATGGTGAGAACACACGCTCGACGTGACTGAAATTGTAATTAAAAACTTTTTYGGAAATGTCATAGTAGTGCAGTGACACATATAATTACATATGTATATATGTTGCCACCCCGCAGTGTATGTCGGTGTATAACAGCAAAGTGTGTCAACTTTGAATTGTATTATCGCGCGAATAGTTGTGTATTTAAAGGGTGTTTTTTTTATACATGTAGTTTTCAAGCGAAAACAAAACGCAACATATAATTTAGTGTTATGATCAGGAATTTAGCTTTGTTRCAAATATGAGGGTTGCCATTATGTTTTAAAAATGATTTTGGCCGAGGGACCGCGGCGGCTAGTTCGAATGAATTCCAGCTAAGCGGTCAAATTTTCAACACATTTTTGAAGCAATTGGAGCCATATGTCAGCAATAACGCGTCGAATATATTCTTCCCAGGTGTCAAACGTCCCGCACAAATAATAATCTAGCGATGTTAAATTGCACTATATTCGAGGCCACGCCACAAGTTTACGACGCGAGGCAATGCGCTCACCAAAAAGCTTCCTTCAATAAATTGATTATATCCTTGGCTGTATGGCATGCGACGTGTTTTGTTGGAAAAAATTTAGGCACGAAGAGACCATTAATCATGGTTAGATAGATAGCGCTGTCCATCGATTGTAACAGTATGACCACCTGCTCTGCCCATAGAACACACCTAATAGAGACCTTCGGCTTCAATTATTGCAGGAGTTAGATTTTATCAGCCAGTAAATCAAGATACTTCCCCAAAATCTTCCATAGAGTGGATGACTCTATATCTAACTGTTGCGCGCGACGACTGTTGAACTCATTCAGGTCCTTTTGGATTACATGGATTTACTTGTTTCAATACCTCTAGAATGTTGTCCCAAATTTTCAAATTGATTCGAGTAATAGTTACGGAGATACGGCCTTGACAACTTAAGCGCTCGAGGCTAGCTGGGCTAAGTGSGCCGTCTTTTAACGCGTTTTTCCCAAAACTGTGTTTTTGAAGTCGGTTGGCAGGATTTCTCGAGAACTAATCAACCGACTTTCATAAAATTTAACACATGTATTTGAGATACCAAACTTCAAGACTTAGACGAAGAATTTTTTTCCGATACAACCATTTGAAAAAAATGTCGCGAAATTATAACTAAAATTAAATTT
>NW_017536041.1:14199-15380 GCF_001853355.1 Bactrocera latifrons | reverse complement strand
ATATCGCACTAATTACAATTTCGCTTTTTGCCAAATCAACAGCGACGGTTTTGTTGGACACGTTTGCCAATTAATACACACAATTATGCCACCCTTATGCAGCTGCACGCACACCTGCATAGTTTATTATAATGTGTTAATTACGGCTGTACCAAATGTGCGATGAACGCGCGGTTTAACACTTGCGAACACCACATAACCATAGTATGTTCGTATGTATGTATGTATGTATTTAATTGTATTCCAGTGGCAATATATTTCGGCATGAATGAATACGCAATCAAATCGCGTTCGTGTTACTCATACGCCCCAGCGTATATGCTTTTGAGCGCCAAGGAATTCCTAGCAACCATCTTGAGCACTGACTCGCGGCCGTTGAAGCCTTGATTGACGTAGAGCAAATGCACGGACGTGACCATAACCCACGAGAGCTGTCAGCCGGCATATACCGTTATAAATAGCTTATTGAATGTRAATTGTATTGTATACATACATATACAATACAATACAATATATACACGTGCTTTGTAGTGTTTGTTACTGTGTAAACAGCTAAGTGGGCGTAAGCGCCAGCATAATCAACACACATTTCCGTGTGTGTGTTTGTGTGTCTGTTAGTACGTTGAATAATTCATACAACAGTTTTATGCAAATTAATAGCGAAAACGCTTTCATTTYCGTATCGTTTTATTATTTACACAAAAATGCAAATAATTAATTCCAAATTAATTAGTATTTAAATGCTGGTAAATAACTGTACATACATACATATAYACTTGTATGTATATGAGCATGCACACTCGTCTAGCAGCCAGTGTGATTGTGTTTTATTGGAGCGGCAAATTAAACGAAAAATTCATCAAATAAAATTGCTATGTGCCGTTAGGTTATTGGCACAAACACTCAAATTTTGTAYGGCAGGCAGTGTTGTTGTTGCTGTTGTTTGCCAAATTATGATTTTTGCCCTCAGCCATTTAGTAATTCTCTAAWAGATCGCCTAAAACGTTTTGTACAAGCATGAATGTTTACCGTTATAATTGCTTGTTTGCATAGTTGTGCATGAATATATACCAAGCTTAGATATATAGACAGATATATAGGCAGACAATATAGAACATAAATGCGTGCAAATTGCAGGTGAGTTAAATGTTGCCGTATAATGCGTGGGTTGCGTTGGTTAA
>NW_017536041.1:0-13484 GCF_001853355.1 Bactrocera latifrons | reverse complement strand
AAAAAAAATAATTTGATTTTTTCAAAATGCTGGACCAGAATACCCCCTTAAGAAATGTCGGCGCTGTGACTATAAAATCCGTTAGCTGCTAGCGTCGTCTCTGCTCTATATGCGTGGTTATCTGTCAATCAGCACAACTTGTTGTTAATGAAGTAATCAGCATTAGTGGTGTGTTGAACGGCAAATTCTAAAACTAAATGAAATTTTGTGAAAATAATTGTCTTCGCTTATTTAATCTGATGCTTGCAATTAATTACACCGCTAACTTATACCACCATTTATACCAAATGTATATTATCTTCTAACTCGTTTCAGACTTTCTTCAAATACAAAACACAGTTGACGCGCTGCTGAACGTTTCTTTTGGTTTTCTAGCAGGTAAGTCAAGTTTACTTCTGGAGTAGATTCAATATGATAGGCAATAGAGTGACGTCTAAGCTTTGTGAGCTGCAAGCTCATTAAATCAAATTGGAAAATAAGCTGCGTGCTTAATTAGAGTAATGGAKGAATTGTTACAACAGCGCCTCATTAGCGTTGAACGAGTTTATTGGCAACATTTACAAGAATGTGAATTGAGTCTGCATTTGGGATCTAATTTTGCGTTTAACTTCTTACGCYTTGCTTGTGTTAGAGCACAGTTTAAAATTTTTCGTATTTCAAATTAATGAGAAACCGTTTGCCGAGTGTTTGCTTCATGCCATTTTATCATTTTAAGTGCTAACTAAATAACCACTTTAGTTAGAGTACTCAGTATCAGCACTTCTGYGCACTTGATACTACAGACAAGATGCATTTCATCTGCAAAAACAAATTTGACCTTAACTTTGTACTTAATTAAAACAAAACAAGAAAAACAAAACATGAACGTTACAAGGACTTGACTTTGAGCGGTCAGTTTGTATGGCAGCTAYATATGTATATGCCACAGTAGGCCGATCCGAACAATATTTTTGGATGTTGTAGTGTTCCATGTCGAAAGCCACACTGAGAATATCCCATCAGTTTATTGACGGTGGACTTTAATGTTTCACACAATACGCTCCATAGAACCTTATACGAGATGTTGAGGAGACTTATCCCACGGTAGTTAGCGCAGATTGTGCGGTCTCCTTTTTTGTGGTTTGCGCAGAGCACACTTTAATTCCGATTTCACCTATTTTCACACTGCGCAAATTTGGGTGATATATTTTGATTGGTTTGCAAGACGTATACATACATATACTTATAAGAGAAGCGTTGACACGCCCACTTTTTTACAATTTTCGAACCACAGGTGCCCCACTTTGACATAATTCGTTGCGACAAATTAATGTTATGGCTTTGGTATGCCACTTTATATGTTTGTTTTTCCACGAACTCGTTTAAATATATAAATTTATGTATATTGAAAACATTTCGCTTATCAAACACTGAAAACTCAATATTTTTCTTTTTAAAATATCGGTAAACACCGATTATCTTCTTTTAAAATATTCCATCTTATGTAGACGTTTTTGCTCCGTGCACTTATGTGCATATTATTTACATTTGAATAATTAAATTATTTACATGTTTTTATTRACTATTGTAGTCTATTTTTATAAAGTTCCTTTTTGTCGCTTTATAAATATTACGTTGTTKTTTAATTCATTAAAACCATATCAGAAATCAATGTTAACATCTGAATATTAAGTATTTACAATGAAATCAAAAAATTTGAAATTCATTAATGATAACTGTAAYGGGTGATCCAAATAGAGGTACTTTTTCAAATAAACTTTTTTTGACAGATCATGCGTGAGTTGTGTCATATTACTATTTGCAATAACATCACCAATCTTCAAACGCTTGAAAAGTTCCAAGTAGTTCCGACGTTTTCGAGTCAAAAAATTGGGGACGAACAGAGACTTGTGAAAATCAACAGCTGGTATTTCATGCAGAATAAACAGGGATTTAGTGTGGTTTGTTTGTCGGTGACATCATCGTTTCATATTTCACTGTTATCTCGTCATGATAATCGACTATTTGATGACTGAAATGGAAGCTCGCGATCTCGGCGACATTTGGTTTCAACAAGGCGCCGCCACTTCCTACACATCGCATTAATCAATGCATGTATTGAGAGAACACTTCAATTTAATTCAATTGGCCACCAAAATCATATGGTATCACACCGTTAGACTTTTTCCTGTAGAGATATGTAATGCCTAGTGTCTTTGCGGACAATCGCACTTCGATTCTGACCTTGGAGCAAAACATCACGCGTGGCATACGCCAGTTACCAGTCGAAATGCACGAACGAGCCATCGAATACTGGACTCAACTAATGGAGCGATGGAGATGTAGCCAATGCCAACATTAGAAAGAGACAGGCTGCAAAAAATAGTTGGAAAAAATGTTCTTTCGAATGATAGTAAACACTCCCCTCATTAAATTTGAAAATTTTGTATTTTTTCCTTCAAAAAGTGGATAACCTCGTAATGGATCACCCTTTATAAAGCTGCGATTGATGTTTGCATGCAGTTAAATTGCAAATATCGATGACTTTTACATTATTATGTCTACAAGCCTTAATTCACTTTGGTTTAATAGTGTGTGACAATTTCAATGAACAATTATGCAGAATTTCATAAATTTTGAATTTTGAATTGCGATTTCAATTTTGAGCTTTTTCTGAGTGGACATAATTTGTAAATAATCCAGAAGGTATTATGAATGGATAATCGAAAAAATATATAGTTAAAAGTATAGTTACATTAAGTATATTTACGGAAAGAAAAAAAGAAAAAAAAATATAAATAAATATATATTTACGAGATTTGCTTGAGGGCTTAATTTATTAAAGTTCTAGTAAAATTGTTAAAAAGCTTTAGTCGGGATTTTCAGAAATACTTAGGCTGCACGCCCTGACCACTGTCATTGTTGGTCAATGGAAAATGCTTGTAAAACGATTAATGCAATTAGTAAAAAGGAATAAGTGCATAAAAACAATAAAATAAATACAGCGAACTTGTAAAATTGCGAATATTGCAGAAATAATTAATTAAGCTTCACTCAAAGTGCGCAGCATACCAATGTACTTACATACATACATACATACATATACTATATATGAATATGCATATATTCAATTCAGAAAAAAAGTATTTATTGTTGAAAGCGCAGTAATGTTGGCTCATGCAGTGAACCACCGTAACTGTGGGTCGTTTGTTTAACAAAGGGCAATAAGTGTAAAATTAAATTAAAATTTGTTAATTAAATAAAGGACCACACATCGCGGAAAACGCGGGCGTATATTTTTTTTTATTTATCAGTTAAGAAAATTGTTACTACATGTGGCGCTTACTGATCGATTATTCATTAATAATTCCGATTAATTAGCAATTTTAAATTAATTTTCGGTATGCATAATTTCCTAAAATCATCAATTTTCATTCCTATTTACATATGCAATTAAGTCACGCAGAAGAGTAAAACATCTGTAAATTACTATATTATTCCCGTGCAACATGTTGCAATGGTATAAAACTACAACAAAAACAGAAAAAACGTTAACATCAGCCGTGTGCACAGAAGCTGTAATATCCATTACAAATACAAAAGACGCTATGTAATAACTTGATTTTGATCGTTCAGTTTGTGTGACAGCTATATGCATTATTCCGATATGGAAACTATTTTTTAGCTATAACCTTAAAGCAATTTTAAATATTCAACTTTGCAATAATTTATTAAATTTAGTGTAGTAATAGCTGACATTATATAAGTTGGTATAACTCTCAGAGACGTCTGTGCTAAATGTCACATCAAAATAATCATTAATGTTTAGTATACGCGGGTCTCCATGGAAAGTGAGGCCGCAGAGTCTGTTAGAATTTCTTACTCATGGACATAGCAACTGAACTCGTTGACGACGAAACTCGTCCAGGATGGCCATCAAAATCAACTGATGATCAGCACGTCAATAAAATAAAGAAACTGGTGCTTGAGAATCGACGATCAATAGTCAAAGATTTTCCTGGCAACATTGGAAGATTTGAAGGATCAGGAAAGACCATTTTGAGAGATCATTTGGGCAGAAAAGTGAAAAAACGATTGGTTTCAAAATTGTTTCGAAAACACCGTCGCGTTACGCTTGTGAAGCAATGCCTTCCGACTATCGGGATGTCATGAAACGAATTACTCTTGCGATGAGTCTTGGAGATCCGGAAACTGACGATCAATCGGCTGAATATCGTGGCAAATGAGAGCCGAAGCCGAAAATGCACGTCAAAGTAGTTCCAAAATCCAGGTTATGTTAACAGCTTTCTTCGACTATTGAGGTGTGGTACACTCCGAATTTCTTTCGACCGGCCAAACTGTTAACAAAGAATACTATTTGATTGTTATGCGTTGTATAATTCGTAAAAAGAGGTCTGAATTACGTGCGCTAAGCTCTTGGGTTTTGCATCGCGATAAGGCACCGTCGCATACTGCATTGTTTCTCCGTGAGTTTTCCGTCAAATCTTCAACCAATATCGTGTCGTTTTCGGCTGATTAGCTCCGTGTGACTTCTGGTTATGCAGCAAAGTCAAACGACGGCTCTGGGGAAACCGTTTTGTGTCAATTGAAGACATTAAACGTGAGCACATAGCTACACGCTTCGAAGGCTTTTTACCAAATTGACTTTAACAACTGTTTTGAGAATTGGGAAAACGTTGGCACAAGTGCATTGTGGCCAAGGGGGATTACTTTGAGCGGGACGACATAGATTTTGAAGAATAAATTAATCATTTTCAAATTCTGAACAAAGTCTTACTATTTTTTTGCTTATAGCAGTATGTTACGTTGTAACAGTATCAGCATTGGGATTTCCTCGAACTTGAAATTCTGTGAATATTTTAATAACTTTCAATGAGATACTTATGTACATAAATAACTTTACAATTTCTATGTAATTGTTTACACGTTCAGCATTATTAATAATTACAAATGTTATAGGTCAATTGCAAAATTCCCGGCCTACCATAGGAAAATATATTTTTTCCAAAATAAGTTTTATTTTATTCAACATAGTTCCTTTCAAGGGTGATACACCGATAGTAGTGATGCTTCAACTTTTCGGTACAGTTTTTGTAGTACGATTTGTTCTTTATTTCCAAATTTTATTCAGTTTCGGCGTTCTCTTCGTCGTGTGATAAAAATCTCTTCAGAGCGAGCATTCTTTCGAGATCTGAGCGCAGGAATTAGTCGCTTAGGGCTAGTCGAAGTCGAAGTCCAATTCATGGACAACTGACTTGTTGTGATGTCTTGTTGAAACAGCACTTCCTTCAAATTCGACCGTTTATTGACGATTTCATTCTTTAAATGGTGCAATAACTCTATATAACAGTCGCTATTGATGGTCCTTATATTTTTAAGCCAGTCACTAAAAATTATTCCATGTGTATTCCAAAATACGGGAACGCCATAACCTTGCCAGTCGACTGTTACGTTTAACCCACGCTTTTTCATACCCAAATGTTCGTGAATTATATGATGTGTACATTCAGTTGATATCTTAGAGTGTCTGCTATCGCATCCAAATTATTTTCCACTTCCGTCTTCGGTGTTCATTTGACCACGCCTAAACTTAGCTTACCAATCCTTAATGGCTTATTGTCATGGGGCAGGTCCGGAAACTCGTCATTAATTCAAGCCATTTGTTGCACAATAGCAAAAGTTGCTTCACACAAGATGTTCTAATTCACTAGCTAATGCTCTGACAGCTGTCAAATTTATACCTATGTTCTTTGAAATAGTAATGCCATCTCTGTGACAGGTCGAGTACTTTGACTTGTTATGTGTATATATGTATTTAATTAAAAAGTTTTCAAAAAGTTGCATTTGTCAAACAAGTTGTATACGTTTTCCATAAATTTTTCAATGTTTTCGAACTTAAAACGGGAATTTTTGCTATGAATTCATGAATAACATGAGCATTGCTAACCGAGACTCTCTTCTTTTTATTTGATATTATTTGAAAATCCATTGGGAAGAGTCGGCACACAGTTAGAAATATTACCGGCCGAGTATTTTCAGTATTAATATGTCAAACAAGCCGTTGTTATAAGTGTTCAAGTTTTTGAGCGTTTACATGTCGGCTTTAAAGATGGCGCACCCTGTACTCGAATTTGCAATGCAATAGAGATAGCAGCTTCTGTCAATTTGTGGCACTTCTGTTCTGTTTATTTTTTTTTTCTCAAACGTACATATGTGTGTGTGGGTTTCGACTCTATTTCACCTCTGCTGATAAGCAAGTTCGGGCGTAAAAGCGCACGCAAAATTATCAATAATAAAGCAGTTTATCGCCGATTAAAAATATTACCCAACACAGTTTGCCATTTCAAGCGGTACAAAAAGACCGCCTTTGTACTATATACATATATGATGAGCTCATGTAATGAGTATACATTAGTGCAGCAATTGATGTGATCGCTTAAATTATTCCTAGTAAATTGAAAGTTCCCTTTCTACCTGATTCTTGGCTAGTAATAAGGGATATTATTCCAAATCCAGATACAATTAAAATATAAACTTCAAGGTGCTCAGAAAATTAGAAAAGTGTTGATAAAGTATAAAGTCTAAAGAAAATTATAGAATACACTCAGTCAAAGACATGTGAAAATATGATGTGCGTACTTCATCATCTTGAGAAGCTATAAACTAAATTAGAATAATATCGTTAAAAAATTTTGAACGGTGCGTTAATTTTGTGTTTGCTGGGTAATAAAGAAGCTTTGTTCACATGTGTGTTTTCATTATATAAATAGGCTTACGCGTGTGTCATTTTGTTATGATAACTTACCCCACATTGATAAGAGGAATAAGCCAAATGTCGTCATAGTTATTTGAAGTGATCAATACACTTTAATTATTTCACTTTTCAAGGACTTGAAAATCTGGAACTTAGTTCAATTGTTATTTCAAGGACTTGAAATTCTGAAATTTATTTTAATTGTTATTTCAAGGACTTGACGTTATTTCAAATGTTATTCGTAGCTCTTGACTACAGTTTTACTGGTTTTTAATTTTTCACAGATTTTTTGCGTTTTGCCACCGGCTTTTACCGGAACTTTTTAATTTAATTACCGTTGCTGTAAACGAAATCAAAGCAAATGGATTTTTTCCCGGCCAGTAGAAAATTAAGTTTGGTTACGGTTTTACACGGTTGTTGCTAACTTTTTAACAGCATTTCAACAATTCTATTTGCTCTTCTGATTTTCTGCTATTTATTTTGTGTGATTTTTCTTGCACCTTTTTTTCCGTATGGACGACCGTTTCCTTTCCGTTTTACGCGTCCGTTCGCTTGTACGTCCCGAGTACCTTTGCAATGTGCGCCTAACTGTGTAATCGCTATCAGCCAACTGATACGCTCACGTCGTCCCACACTCACCGTACACACTTGGGTTGTTGAGTGCTTGCGCTGAGCGTTGGACGCACACGTTTATAGACAGCAAATGGCAAAGAAAAGCCAACAACAACAACAACACAGCTGTGTTCTGACTAGCGGTTGACTGCAAAACCAATGCTAAGCAATGATAATGAAGTGAGCCAGCAACAACAACACAATGGGTTTTTGTAAAAACCAAAAACACAAACAAAGCGCAAAGAGAAATTAGAAACAGAAAAAAAAAAAACAATTTTAATGCAGTAATCTTTAAAGTAAATAAACAAAATTAAATGAAATTAAAACAAAATAACCGCAATAAAGCAAAATGGAAAGAAAATAATAACAAGTTAGATGGTGAGTGATTAATTTAGGCAATTTTTTTTTTTTAATGAAATTGTGTGGTTAAATGAGATAAAATATTTTTGGTTTGCTTTTCAAAATAATTTCGTTTGCTATTATTCTATTATCACAAGCGCTAATTTCATCAAAAAAGTTTTCATTTCGAACATTTCACACTCTTGCTATTTGCAAGGTTTAAAGGCAGGGAGGTACCGTCAGGTACATTTGGCCGGTTAGTTATATGAGGTCTAGGGCGAGTTTTCATCCAATTTTATTCATTCTAAGTACAAATATGCAGAATTATAAGAAAAACAGGCTTTCTCAATTTTATTAAGATAACTCACATACTGGCCGATATGTGCGGTATAAAGTCAGCTCTAAAATTTTTGTATAAGGTATAGGGCGACTACATAAAGTTTTGACCCGATTGAAATCATTTGTGATTCACAGTGATACCATCATCAGGCAACGATTCTCTCTGAATTTCAAGTATAAATCTGACACATTGACCAATATTTTCGATACAAAGTCAACTATGAGTACTGCGGTTCAAACATTCGGAACGTAGGGACTTGAACAGTTTATGTAGGATTTGGACAATTTATGGCCATTGTTATATTAAGAGCTTCTTGATTTGTACACTTGAGAGAAAAGTATCAGATGGAATTTATAATTGTGTTATATAGGAAATAGGCGTGGCTGTAGTCCGATTTCGCCAATTTTCACATTGTAACTTAAAAATGGTAGAGGAATGCCACATACGGAATTTGGTTGAAATTTTTCGAGCGGGTCTCGAGATATATGGTAACGGTGGCTAACTTCAACCAAAGGACGGTGTACCCACAGACTTATATCTGACATCTATATGTGGATAACTAGACTACATTGGGACCTGGATTTCCACCTGACCGAAATATTATGCTAGCATGGGTGCTTCAGTCCGTATTGTTCGATGTGTACGGAGTCCACAGAAGACTCTGAACGCGTGTTTTTCCATTTCCCTCCATTTCTAAATATAAGAGGAAAGTTAGCCCGTGCTATAAAGGAAACGTAAAATTTCTTGTCACTTTCGCGAAGTAATACCTTATCTGGTGRTTTCGTGGGAGAGTCTTGAGTTGGGAGTAGGTTAAGTTTAGCGGTTTAAAGTTCTGCATTATGGTTTGCGATTTTTCTTCTACTATAAAAAAGGGCACGGCCACACCCACTTTTTCAGAATTATTTGCCCACAGCTGCCTCTTGCTACTGCGATCTCCTGTGCAAATTAAAGTTTTATATCTTAATTTATTGTGTTTGTGGGCGTGGCAGTGGTTCGTTTACCCCCATCTATGAACTCGTCGTTTTTTTTTTAATAAGGAACGAGCATACGTAGTTTCATCAAGATATCTCAATTTTCACTCAAGTTACAGCTTACTCGGACGATCGGAGAGACCTGGATTTTAACTCGCCTCGTTATACTGATCATCTATATATATTATATTATGTATATAATCCTACAACCGCGAATCGAACAAAACTATTATATTCTATAGCAACATGTTACAAGAGTATAAAAATAATAATTTATCAACGTTATTAAAAAATAATATTAAAAAATCTTCATTTTTTTGCGCCGCTTATATCAATAGGCGATATTGGTTTCAATTGCTTTAGCTATTGCTTTTGCTGTTTTTGTGCGTTTACTTCAGTAGAGAGCGCGCTTCTGCGATCAACAACAATCACCGTTGCCAAACCTGCCAAAGCGTTTGCTCTTGTCGCCACTCATATGCTGCTGTATTGGTTATAATAATCTCTCTTCGTTCATGGAGCAAGCGAACGCTCTCCATGTTTATCATTCGTGCCAAGTTTATCGCCTCTTACGATTGATGGCTTAATTTGTTGGTATTCGGAAGACTTAGCAAAATACAAAAAACAATAATAAATCATTTTGCATTTATAATACTGTTGTCATGCTGATAACGGTAACGGTATTACACCTATTACGCAAAGAAATGTGTCTTATTATTTTTTTTACATTGAATGCTTTGGAAGAGCTCTTCACACAGTAATTACAACTGATTACATTGACATTGAAAATGTAAAATTATATATAAACAGGGTGTTACATAGATGACGTAAGCAATATTTTAATTTTTGACGAATTTTTCACCAGCAAAAGCCAAATTTGCCAGAGACATTAACAAGTAGAAATCACTCGGTGCCAAGTACGAACAAAAAGCTGGATGCATTAAAAGCTCTCAATCAAACTTCCGAAGCTTCTTGTCCTGATGAAACACAATTCCCAAACTATTGGCCAAAGCTAGGGGCTTTTGGGTGATTGCTTTCTTTAGACGGTTCAATCGTTGACAGCGTATGTTCAATTTCAGATTTACTGCAAATCTCAAAAGCACATAGCAAAGTCCGGCTGAGCGTTAATCTTGAGTTTATCACCGTTTGCACTGGCTGGCCGCGATTTCAAAATGACCGTATTCTCCGACTGTTGTCGTGAGTGGCTAAGTTTTCTTCACGAGTAACTATATATTGATGTGTTATCAATTCAGCAACAATTGGCAGAAAATAATTTGCTCCATTAAGTCTTTTTTGTGCGCTAGCTCATGTAAGACCCATACAGCTAGTGGACTTGCTGATTTCCAGAGAAACTGCAAAATTACAAAATCACTCGATCTCGATCTGAAAAGTTTTTTTTTTTTTTTTGCAACATAATCTTATTTTTGTAACACTATGTATTGGAAAAATAGTGGAATAACATATATTTTTTCAGAAATGAGCGCAAAAGTACCTGGTAAAATTCCATACTTATCACCAATTTCAAAATTTTTAAGCTCTTTCATTAGTTGACCAATGATGGGTTTAACTTAATTTATTGGTGATAATTAATACACTTAAAGCAGGGGATTTTTCTGCTCAAATAACAACAGCACTATATTAACGTCTTTCCGATTTGGACAGTGCTCGTACAAACATTGTGATCACAAAGTACTCGGAAATTATAATTATTATTAAAATTAAAATTAAAACGCAAAATATTGAATTATTCAAAAATATTTATTTTGTCGCCTTCTAAGTAAGCCCGACCAGATATCATATATTTACGCCAACGATTTTCCAGTCTGCGAAACAGTCCCTTCAGCGAATTTTGTTATATCGATGGACTGAAAGCGTGTCAAACTCATAAACCCATACCTCATCGGCAGTTATAATCTCTCCATTAGTATGGAATCGGCATTCACACGATCAAGCATGTCCAAAGAGACCTGTTTACTGTACTCATTTGGAAAAAAATTCTTCGTTATCGCGTTTTATACCCAAATTTCCACCAACATCATTTGAACGCGAAAGATGTAGAGCTCTCTTGCGATCTCTATATCACTTGGCTGACGATTTTCAAGCACTCTAGCGGTTTTTTATGTGCTCATGTACATGCGAGGTATTTTTCGCCGTTGGGCGTTGGAGGAGGGCGCAGTGAACTTTCTTCATGGTCTATAGTGAAGAGCTCTTTATCAACTTCAGGTACACATTTGACTAATGCAGCGGTTTTCAAGCTGTGGTTGCTGCCATCAAGCTAGCTGTAGAATTACTGCACCGGAGTGCAATCTCTTCCAGTCTTCCAGAAAAGAAACTATACACTTTAGCCACTCAGATAGCAGAGCGGAGATACTAGCCCTGAGCTCATTAACTTTGCATTCAGAGCTGTTTAAAGAATGCCTAACCTCGTTATCAATGTCAGCGAGTCACATTGTAAAAGTACTTATTACGCACGTAACTGTAAAACTGACGATCTGGCAAGGAAAGGTATCCTAGACCCGCTAACAGTTGAGTGGGATTGGGTCATTGCTCCCTTCTTCTCGTCTCTTTTACTACGGTATAGCTGAGCTTTGTGGGGGCTTGGTCAGCACTGATCTACCATCGTAAGATATCTTTGGTCTTAGATCATTTTTAGGGATTCAGTGAACATTTAGCTTGTAGGAAAGCTGGAGTAGTTGTGGTACTTCTAAGAGAACATTGCCTTGTTGGCGTTCTTGCTGTAAGTATGAATATCTTACGGGACGCCAGTTGCAGAAGCTGTATGGAAGTAGACGAAGTGGAAACATCTCAACACCTCCTTCTTGATTGTATCGCATTTGCGAAGCTTAAACGCCTTCAGATACCTCATCGAACTGTTGGGAATAGATATTGAACCCCTGTGCAAATTTTCTATTAGACACAAGGCGCTTTGTTGACTTATAAGATCGAATACAGGGGTTCTCTTTTTTATGGCTTAACAAAGGACTGCGTGTAGTAGTCCAATTGAGATCTCTGGATCTGCCATCGATCGTAACCTATTTATGAATTATAATTATATAACAATTATATTATTATGGCCTGTTGATCGCGTAAGAAAATCAATACCGTCTGAACATTATTCAGCAATTCAGCGCAATATATTACTCAGCTGAATTTTAACTACTATTTTTATGACCGCAACTGTATGTATGTACATATGTGGTAGCATAACACAAAAAACATTCGTTGTTGCAAGCCATCGAGTACAAAAATCGCTTTCATTAAATGCAGTTATGTGAGCGTAAACAATGCTTTGCTCTCCTCTTCTCTTCCGTAAAGCTTTGAAAAAGATCAAGTTTTTGTTGGTCGTTTTTCGCTACAAGATAGAAATCACCAACACGGGGATGTACACATTCACCAATAAAGAAGTCAATACCGTGCACTTTGGCCCGACTGCTACCGGAGCGGCATATGGAAAGTCACAAGTTCGAGTGATCCCCTGTCTCTGCAGGCTTCCGCAATGAAAGCCCTGAGTCGAAGGAAAAAACAAACCGGTGTGTGCGGGAATGTACCGCATTGCTGAAAACAAATAACTTTGTTGATGTCGTGGGTCCATGAGCTTAGCTAACTTAGTAGTAGTATGAGTACCGAAGGCAGTTCGCACTTGGCGTATTTAATGGCACAGTTTAATTCTAAATGAAAAGCCTTAGTGATGGGCATATTTTTTGTTTAAGTATACATTTGTTTACATTACAGCAGTAACAATGACTTGCCGGCTGGTATTAAGGCCAAATCACAACAAAACATAAATTAAATAAATTGCATAAATTGTTTTTTTTTTTGTTTGTTTAACAAAATAACAAATAGCTTGTGAAACGCAAAATAATAATTATTCAATCATTTCATTTTATTATGATCCAAAAATATACAAAAATACACTTATTAACAGCTGAGTCGGAGATCTCTGAAATCTTTTGATAAACGCTCTCTCTCTTAGCTCTTACAAGAATTTGATGCGAAATCTTCCAACCAGTGTTAAGCAACAGCTTGCCGCGTCAAGTTTCATATATTATTTTTTTCAGTCTCTAACCGCTTATCATTGACTTCGGCATTAACATACAGCCAGCAACAATACTAGCGCAACACTCCCATTCTTGGATTTGATTAAATTGCAAACATAACATATGGTTGTCAAAAAATTTGCGGTATTTTTATTGAATTTTCAATTGTTCATAAAATTTTTTTTGATGACTCATGCCCAGCTCTTGACCGATGCTACGGCTGCTACTATGCTGGTCTCTTACCACCAATTCAGCGATTTTATCGCAATTTTCGACGACAGGCCTTCCGGAGCGTGGCGCATCTTCGATCACCTCTACACCAGAACAAAAACGTTGAAACCATCGTTGTGCAGTGGAAATGAAAACTGTATCGGGTCCATACTCGTAAACTGCTCAAATTTTATTGGCGGCTTGAGATGCATTTTTGCCTTTAT
>NW_017536040.1:0-1782 GCF_001853355.1 Bactrocera latifrons | reverse complement strand
GATACAACTTCCGATATATAATAATCCTTAGCTGCATTATCGGGCTTATTACAATCATTGAAATACATCTTGGCCATCAGTAAAGTGAAGCGATCGCGAGAAATACTCTTTTTTATCATATAGTTTCCCATAGATTCATTTTTACTCCAATAATCAGCAATTGATGGTAAGCGGTTGTAGTGAATTACCAAAGTGACTGTTAAAAAAAAGCATAATTTCGTACTCGTCGGTAAGAGCACGCTTTGAAGATTTTTCTCTCTTTAGTATTTGAATCCTTTGGTTTGTGCACTCTGCAATACGTATGTATAAACTTTTTGGAAAGAGTTTCCGAAAAACGTCGAGCTCGGAAGCACCATGAGGAAAGTCAATAAGAACTTCAGCCGGTTTTTCTACGAGCGTTATATACTTCGGTTCGAAAATGACGCCGGCGTCAAACTTTGTSCAGCTACATTTATTGCCTAATGGCTGATCCTCACTGCTCTCTAAAGAATTAAGATGATTGCCTAAAACTTGACTCGTCATCTAACTCCGATTCAGAAGAAGACTCATCACCTAATTTGCTTACATATTTAGCGTTTGCTGCAGGAGCTTCCGCATCTTCGTCATCGTCATCCGATGGTTCATAGCTAGACTCAATGTAAAGAGACTGTAAATAATAATCTGCAATTTCGTTCTCACCCAATTTTTTCCTTGTAGACATCTAATGGTATAAACAAATATTGGGATATTATTATCCCAAACAAATGCATAATTGGGATTATATGTCCCAATGTAGTTCCAAATAWAAAAAACTTACCTTTTTCAATCCATTTTGTTTCCAATTTCGAAGGAATTATTTTTATTCACACCTATACCGTAAAGCAAGCGGAATATTACGAATAAAAACTGAAATAGATAGACCKTTCACATTGAAATACAACGCGTGACTGATGAAATTTCGCGAAATGTCTGTGCAAAATWTTCGGTAACGGGAAATTGATGTCAATAATAACGGAATGCGGTTACTGATCATCAAAGAAGACTTCAAGGCTTTATTAAGTACACTTCAATGCGTAATTGGATCAAAATTAAAAGTTATACACATGTTTGAAGTTTGCTGGGACATATTGTCCCAGTAGGGGCGAAAGGGTTAATGAAGAGTTGTCAACATAATCACTTTTATGGTCATTACTTTTTTGTTTATTGTATAAATATTTTGATATCAGATAAACTTAAGATATTTAAATTTGTTAAAGTGTTACATTTTTTCGAAAAAGAAGTCAAAAATATGGCAATGACAGCAATTATTTGAGAATGTGTCGAAAAAGAATATTTGATTTCGGTGCCCAAGTTATGGGTACTGAATCATCTGTTTTCGAAAGAGCAACGTTAATATTAGGTAAGTACTATACAGAAATAGTGTTTAAAATGTCAAAAGGATTAGTGTAGTAGTCTTTAATTTCTTTCTTTTGAAAACGTCAGTTGTGCGGGGAAAAAACTAAACTCAAAAAAATGTCATGTACATATCTATGTATAGTAAACCGTTCATAAAATACTCGTAACTTCGTAAATTTTTTTTAAGGCAGCTTGATTTTGAAATAGTTATTATTCATTAATACAAATAACAAGACAGGGAGCACTAAATTCGGGTATAACAGAACATATCATACTATTTCAATTTATAAGGAATAAAGCCAGGATAATACCTTCAGGTACATAAGGCTTATTAGCTATTTAGCGGGAAAACCACGCCACATCTAGAAACACAAAAAGTTGAAACAACATGAATGCAGTAAAAACACG
>NW_017536039.1:0-1786 GCF_001853355.1 Bactrocera latifrons | reverse complement strand
GTAAAATCACAAAATCATACATTCTTATACTAGTTTAAAAAATGTGTTGTTGGATTGCATACTACAATAATTTTACGCAAATACAACTCTGAACGCTATGTTTTCGGATCGCTATAACTTATAAATTTTATATATCTTTAGAGTTGTTCATAAAAGGAAAAACAGCAGTCACTTTATAAACTCATAAGCCTACAAATGAATTAGTATGAAAATGGGCAACAGTGTATTGTAGAGTTAAAATCATTATGCTAGAGCAGAAAAAAGCATCATTCGTATAATTTTTCACCATTGTTCACGTTAGAAAACCAACCACTTTATAAACTCACAAGCATACGAATGAATTAGTAGTATAAATAATTTCACACCTTGAAAACTGGCAACAGCGCATTTTATTGTTGAACTTGTCATACTGAAGCTGATGAACATTTATTTATATAATAATTCAGTGCATTAGTAAAATAAACAAAATTTCTATAGAAAAATAAATTATTTTAGGATTACTCAAAACTCTACATGTGCACAATTTTTCTAAAAACCTTCATAAAATTATCTTACAGCACAATAGCTAGAATTTTTCGGAAAAAAATTCATTATATTTTTTAAACTCAAAAATCTGCAGTTGTAACAAACGTCCTTGTTAAATATTACATAGKAAAATATTTTTAAAACTTAATTAGATTTCACACAATAATTTTAAACTTGAATGACATATTTTAATTCAAGAAAAACCTCATATCTGGCTTACTGGGTATTGCCCAGCGCCCAACTTTATGCAACTTTATTAAAACTTTATGCGTTCTTTACGCATTCTTGTGTGTGTATTTATTTGCGAGGCAAATATTTTGCTGCAACTTTTTGAAAGAATTTATTGTGCAATAATTTCTCAATCAACAAAAGAGCGAAAAGGCATAAATGAGTGAGAATATAGCGCTGCAATTTTGTGGCCAGTAGGAAAAATTTATATGTGAGATTTTAATTGCTACTTTAAGGATATATGTGAGATTTGAGAATAATGAACAGTTAATAATAGAAACCAATTACCATAAATCAAAATTTAAGGGTCAAGAAAACTTTAGTTGAGTTTGAAAAATTATTAATTGTTGGAATACCCTTGGGTGAACTTATTGGAWTTTTAAATAAATTGATTCGAGCTGCTTCGAACAATATTTGTTTCTCCTTTGGTTACCTATAGTACCTCTACATCCACTATAGCTCACATTTCCTACAGAGCACGAACGGTAGCTACTTCCTGAGTTGGCAGCATTAAAGGGCGAAATGTGGCAATCAGCAGAAAATATCTGAGAAAACCTTAAAAAAAATTTATTACACAACTTTAAATGCGACACTTTTACATATGCACACACACACAACGAAAGGACATTTTGCGCTTCAATAAATAAAAGGTAAAACAAATAGCAAGCAGTGGTATGCAAAGAGAAATGGGAAAATAATATTTCTATTTACTTGCGACAGATATATTTCTTCACACATTTTTTCGACGCTTGAWTTCACCGCTTTGGTGGTTGCAGACCAATTCAGCAATGTCTGAGCAAACAGCAATCGCTTCATTGGCAAATATGTGGCTGTAACGGTGCGACTGCCGCGCTTCGAAGGAGCGTGTGTACTCACGTGTGCGTGCGCGTGTGTGTGCTATGGTACCATGGCGCACCTTGCTGAACCACAAAACATTTATAATGCACGTTGCGCTTCGATTGCGTGTGATTTATTGCTTTTCTATTTACGCAAACGAACGACAGCACACATTTGATTTGTCTATTTGCGCCGC
>NW_017536038.1:0-1784 GCF_001853355.1 Bactrocera latifrons | reverse complement strand
AGTTATCAACCGATTTCAACCATTTTCAACTTTCGGTTCACGGGGATGTGTTTGTATACTATTTGCACTGGGTAAATTTGGTTATTGTGTTGAGTGGTAGGAGATATGTGCATTAAATTTTTTACAGGGCGGGGCCACGCCCACTTTTCCGAAACTCATAGATTCGATCCCCTGTGCCAAACTACAGTTGTATATCTTAATTTAGCGCTTAGTTAAGGCATTTTATAGGTTTTCGGTTCAAGAAATTTTGTGGACGTGGAAGTGGACCATTTACGCCCATCTACGAACTCTTACATATTTTGCCGGATAATGCTTATAAAAAGTTGCATCAAGGTACCTCAATTTTTACAGCGTGCATGGATGAGCGGACGGACAGACAGACAGTGAACCGGATTTCTACTTTTCTCGTCATTCAGATCATTTATATATATATATATATAGCTTTATATCAATCTCGCTTAGTTCTTGTTGATATATACAACCATTAGATGAATGAAGTTATTACACTCTCTAGCAACATGTTACAAGAGTATAAAATACACATACAGCAACAATAATAGTTTTTGGCACTCTAAACATAGTACAGTCGCGCATGTGAGTGTGTGTTTGTGCGCGCGTATGAGTGGGTATAAGTGTTGTAAACGAGTGGGCAATAAATGTGGTTAGGACGCATGCAAAGGAGCAGCGCTCACCGAAATATTTGCGGGTTTTATAGAGCAGTTCATAGCGCACTTGTACATAATTGTTTGCATAGCACTTCCTCTAACTAATAAAAGCGCTCGCTTGTAGTGTCGCAGATAAATATGTGTGTGTACATATGCCGCATATGTGTAATTAACAGCTATGTTTGTGAGCATATCATCAATATTGAAATTGCCGATTTCAATGGCGGCATGTTGTTTGCTGTTGTTGTGTTGGGCCTGCGGTCGGCGCCAAACGCTGCGGACGCCAATGGAAAAGTTCAGGCGCATTTCGGCGCTTATACACAGGGACACCGACATATACGCATATTCTGCAGCACACATGCATATACAAGTCACATATACATAATACAAAACACACATATACATTTTATAGAAAACACACATACATACATTATTAAAAGCACAGCCAATTGCATGCATATTATTTTGCTTATAGGATTTTGTGGTCGCCAGGGAATTTGGCGAAAACGCGCCGAAAGTTATTGCGAAACTCATTTCTATATTATTTCAAAAAATGTTGTTGAGATTTTTTAAGCGCAACGGTGTCAGCGTGTTCTATAATTTTCACGCAAGAGCAATTGATTTTATATATTTTTTGAGCAAAGCTGAAGAGGAAAGAGAAAATCATTTAATAATATATGAAATAGAGCGGAAAGTAAGCAATTTTTGTTATAATTTTTTAATACGTGGGTTACATTTTATATTTCGGGATTAGAAAACAAAACAAAAATCGAACAACATAAATTTCTTTATATCATTTTTTATACATTAAATACTATACACTTTTGTCAGTCTTTTAATCGTTTGTTGGAGCACTTTTACCACTCTGATAGAGCTACCACCAAAATATGAATTCGAGAGCGTATTAGGCCCCACTTTATCTGAAGAAATGCGTTTACTTGTTAGTTTATTTGTACGTACGGAAATAAAAAGGAGGCGTTCTGTATATTGCGGTGGGGGACTCATGAAATCGGTATTTTTTGTGCTGAAAAATGCAGTTATTTCAGCCGATGTGTGAGAACTCGCATTGTCGTGGTGAAAAGTGATTCATCTGCAGCGGTTACTTTTCTTAATATCTTG
>NW_017536037.1:0-1792 GCF_001853355.1 Bactrocera latifrons | reverse complement strand
GCTCTAAAGTACCCATGGCCAGATAAAATTTGCGCCATATAAAAATCCATGCCCAGCTTTTGACAATGCCGGTGCCGGTGCGTCCATCGCCTTTTAGGCGATCTGCCAATGATTTTACTGGTATAGTATATACTTTTAAGCTCAGTGGCCATTATATCGGGTGGCATTATACCTGATATAACGCTAACAGCTTCGTGAGCTGATGGCGCTTAGTCCGAACAGAGAGAATATCATTTTGGTATATATTTTATGGGTGAACGCCTGCGCCCACACCGGTGCCGCATACAAAATAACTGATTGGCTGGCTTTTGCTTAAAGTGACCGTCTGTCTTGATTTGGCTCACCTATGTTTGCCGTGATTCGCGATAAGGCCGATATGACTCGTGTAGCTTTTTCAAAGGTTTTTTAAATGTACATCTTGTAGTTGAGTCTCGCATCAATTACCACGCCTAGGAAGTGATGATTGTGTTGTAATTGTATATCCGTAAATATTTAGATTAATGGTCTCTAGTTTTTTCCTACTCGTGATCATAACTGCCTCTGTTTTCTGTCCCAATAAATGAAGTTTCGATGCAGTTAGCCAGCTTTTAATTTCCGGAGATGTAAATACACATACGCTTTGGATTTGATGAAACTCCGTTGCTACTATTGCCACACCAATATCATCAACGTATCCGATTATTTTATTCTCTTTCGGTAGAGGAAGCCGCAATATTCCGTCGTACAATATATTCCATAACATTGGTCCCAAAACGGACCTTTGTGGTAGCCCACCAGTTATGGTATATCTTTTGATCCCTTGAACCCTACACTTAGTGTATATAACAGCAGCTTTTCGGACAAATAGCGTTTTATAATCCGCAATAATTATGTCGGAGTTTTAAGGTTCTGTAACGCTCGTATTACGTGAGGCTAGTGCGCAGAATTGGGATCTCCAACTGAATTGTTTGGCTTCTATAACAAGATCAAATGTTGCTGTTTCCATATTTTTGGGAAAATACCAAACGTTAGGCACTTCGTATATAGTTTGGCAAAACATTTTGGGTTTTGATTTAATGCAACCTTTAGGGCACGATTTGGATGCCATCCATCCCAGCTGATTTAGTTTTCCGAAGCGTGCAGCAGCACTTATGACCTCCATGTCGATAACTATAGGCACAGCTATAGACCCTGATTCTTCTGGGAAAAACCAATGTTCCTCATACATGTCCTGCGTTGGAAAAAAGTTTTTACAACATTTTTTAGAAGTACTACATAGACAGGTCGGCGATTGCTCACAGGAAATAATCTTACAGTGTCAAATCGCACGACCAAAACGGCCAATTGAGTGCGCCATTTCGTAAGATAACACGTTCATCAAGCTTGGTTTTCAATAAATCGATTATGACATTCGCTGTGTGGCTTGTAGCGCCGTCCTGTTGCAACCACATATTGTCCAAGTCTATATCATCCAATTCGGGCCAAAAATATTCAGTTATCATTGAGCGGTAGCGATTTCCATTCACAATAATGTGCCGGTATTGATTATCACGGATGAAGTATGGTCCAATCACGCCATCGGTTCATAAACCGCACCAAATCGTAATTTTTTCGGTACGCAGTGGTGACTCATGGAGTACGAGTGCATTGATACCTGACCAGTAAAACATATTTTGCTTATTGGCGAATATCATTATCGTATATCATTACGTAACGTAGTTCTAACCTTTTTATCATCAAATCCCCTTCAACGATAAGGCACATTTATAGCTTGACGGGCAGTCAATTCTAAACAAATTACCCATGCTTCTTA
>NW_017536036.1:0-1795 GCF_001853355.1 Bactrocera latifrons | reverse complement strand
GTTTTCTCGCAATGCATTTGTTGGAACTAGTCGTTGTCATCGATCTATAGCGCTCTCCATTGACAATAAGGGTATGTTTCCACCAGACTAATAACTACATCAAACTGTCAATTTAGGTGAATGTAATGTTCGTTCATGAATAACTTATGGGTTTTCTTCACAGCAGAATCGACAGTTTTATTTATTAACCGCAATATTTATATGAAAATGAGACTCATCGAAAAATATGATTTTCTTAATAAAATTGTTATCGTTTTCAAGTTGTTTCGTGGCAAAATAAGCAAATTCCCGACGTTGTACTGTGGCTTCAGTTTTTGAGTGAGAACAATTTGATACAAGTTCAAGCCCGAATCCTTTCTCAAAATATACCGGGTTGTGGTTCGAGACAGTCCCAATTCTTGAGAACGTATTGGAATCGACAAATTGTTGTCTTCAGCAATTCTTGCCTGAATGCAGCAATAGTTTCATTACTTCGAACGGCTCTTTGTTTTGTTGGCACTTGATTATTATAATAAAGAAAATACACCCGGTATAATTAGAAACTTATTTTTTATTTTATTTTTTTTTTTATTTTAACGACACTGACTAAATTACTAAAATTAGTTTGATAAGATCAAATATCAAAGTCAGTGCCTCTCAGTAAGTATTTTATTAACTTATATCAGAGAAATGACGGCACTTAATATGTGAAGTATTGCTCCTTAAGTAACATGCTCTCGACATGCAATTAAATATCATTTGGAGTTGCCTAACAACAAAAAAATGGTGTTTCCATTTCTCGTTACACTTCAAGAAAAGTGCAACAAATAGCGAAGAACGCCCACTCAAGAAGTTAATTGAAATTTAACGTATTTCTTATCAAACTTCAACTTATTTTTTGTATTTATAATAATAAATAAATAAAGAAATATGTACCATTTTGGTGGAACAATTTTTGCCATTTTTCCGCTAGAACGGAAACGAGCGAAACTTTGTTGTGCTACACAAACGGATACAGCATCGTCTTCGAATTGTGAATTTCTTCATTATTTTCACTCATTTTTGAACAGCTGTAACTTTTTTTTAAACTTCGTGTTGTTCGGATAGACGTAAACACTCCAGCTTTGAAGCTTTTCTATTCAGTACCCACTGGTGAAAGCAGGGAAAGAGGAGTACCTCCACACCGTTGGAAAGAGCAGGTGGAGAAGAACCTGGCTGTACTCGATATCTTGAATTGACATCAAATAGTGAAGGGAAGAAACGTCATGCTGTTGGCTAGGCTATAACATCATAATTTTCTACTATTCTAAATGTACATATTTTATAAATATTTTGTGAAATTTTCAGAACAAATTTTTAAAACTCGGGACATACGTGATGAACAGACGAATATAGCTAAATTGACTCAGCTCGTCATGCTAACGAATTGTTTATATGTTTTATGGGATCTTCTCCTTGAGCGGATCCATTTATGTGGATAAAGATCGCATCACGTCAATAGCGCATAACAAGTTCCTGGAATTCGTCAGAGTGCTGGGCCTTTGGAAATACATGCTATCCAGAAGTGGACACAATCGATAGGAGGTAACCGTAAAAACCTCATCTAATTTTTATTCCATTCGGTGGGGGCTTGTACGTTTCCTTCTAGATGTTACAAACTTCATCGCAAACTAAATATATCTTCTTCGGGGTATACAAACTATTTATATTTACAAAAAAGAAAAAAGATTATAATTTTTTATCATAACTAAAAGTTTATTCAATTGAAGTGCTTTTTAAGCCAGCCTAACCGTCTATTGCCGCTGTGCACTCTATA
>NW_017536035.1:0-1799 GCF_001853355.1 Bactrocera latifrons | reverse complement strand
TTCTGGTTTGATCATAATTTGATGAAAGCCAGATTCTAAATCTAAAGTTGTAAAGTATCTTGCTTTACCGAAGTTTTGTAATGTCATAGTTATATCTGGAATRGGGTATCTGTCCGCTATGGTTTGTTTATTTAATTTTTGAAAATCTATAACCATACGTTTTTTTGCTTTTCCTTCTTCATCTATGCCCTTTTTTTGATACCGTCCATATCGGTGAGTTATATAGGCTTTTACTTTCTTTAATTGTTTCGTTTTTTAAAGTTTCTGTATTTCCTTTTCGACAAACTTCTGATCTGCATATGGATATGGGTATTGTCGCACCCAAACATGTTCTTTGGATTCCGTCCTAATCTCTGCTTGTGTTGTGGTGGTGAAAGATAACAGTTCATTATTGTAATTATTCTCCATTAGTTCCTTGATTTCTTTCTCATGTTGTTTTTCTCCTATAGAGTAATTTATTTGTTCCCTACCTACCTCAGTATTCAAATAATTCTATTTTTGCTTTCATTTTTCTTAACGCGTCCTCTCCTAGTATTATATCAAACTCTGTTAGTTCTTCTGCTTCAAAAAAATCTAAGTCAAATCCTACTAGGTTGATTTCTCTCTTGTTAGTAACTGTTGAACTCCCGTGTAGTGTGTTAAAGCTAACAGGTTTATTTAATTTTATTCTTTTTGGAAATGGTAATTTTTACTCATATAACTACTAGTTGCACCTGAATCTATCAGTATATGCACGAATCTTCCGTTAGGTGCAGTACGTCTTAACGTCGGAAGACCGTGGTATCTTATAAAAAATTTTTCTGTCTATTATTATTTCTATAACTTACACTAGGTGCTTCATTGTAAAGTGACTCCTGGTCGTCTTCTTGGGTGTCTCCCAATTGGTTAAGGCGTTGTGTTTTCCTTTGCTGCGAGTGTGCCGTGTCTTCTCTGTCGCGCTTGAATTGGTTGCCGAATCTTTGGATGACTTGTCTAAACGGATTCTGTGTTTGCCTTGCTTCCTAATGAGTGTTAATTGGCGGTTGTGGATTGTATGGTTGTCACCTAAATCTGAAGAGGTGTCTGCCTCCATTGGTTCCATTGTTTCTTGTTGCATTTGATTTTGTTGGTGATAAAAATTCTGCTGGAATTGCTGCTGTGTTTGCCACTGTTGATGGCTTCGCCGTTGTACCCTCGGTACGTGTTCCAGTTGGTGATAATGCGAATCATGCTGCATCTTTCTAGCTATCCCATGTGCTTCCATCAGATTGGTGCATGATCTTGAGTATAATGCATTCTTTGTTGCTGAACTACTCAATCAGCGATAAATGTTCTCACTGTCTTTAATTGTATCTCCTTGGATAGAGCGCTGATCACATTTTCATTCTTGTGTGTCATCTATATTTTGGATAATACTACGTTCAACGCTTGGTTTAACTGATCGTAGTATATATGTAGAGGTTTCCTGCCTGTCTTATCCTCATCATGTGGTCTATGATTTCCTCGAAGTTTAATTTTGTATTATTACTGATGAGAATTTGCGCGGCTCTTCCTGTAATCTTTCCCCTGAGTAAGATTAAGGCTTCCGTGTATATATTCTGTCCCCTGAATGGTTTCACGTTTCCCATTAGAGTTGTGGCCAGTTTTCTCCAGTTTCTATACTCATGGTAGTCTCCGCTGAAATTGTTTATTGCTGACTTGAAGAGTCCTAAATCACCTACTTTTGGGTCTGAGTATGTGCAGACTTCGTCTTGTGCTCCTTCCACTGTTGCAGCGGTTATTTGAGCTTCGGCGAATCTTCTCTGCAAGTCCATAACCAT
>NW_017536034.1:0-1759 GCF_001853355.1 Bactrocera latifrons | reverse complement strand
TTTAATCTTATCTTCTTTGTGGCGTTATACTGTGGCAGTTATATTTAATATTTACGAGTATACAGCTTTCAATGCCGTTACTGTCATTTTATTGCTCTATTTTCCATTATTACGAATTAATTAATTTATGTGCTTTCGATTACAAGTTAAGTAAGACTTTTTAAGCAATGACATTAAATGAAAAAAGAAAATGGTACGACAGATTTTTTTTGAAAAATGGTTACAAATGAATATAATGAAGAAATTCGCTATATTTTGAAATTTTGTATGAAAAAAGGAAGAATGCCACGCAAGCCACCTATGAAATTTGTGAAGTTTACAGACTGTGCTGTATCAGTGGCTTGCTCGCTTCCATTCCGGAAAATTCGAAATTTCGATTTACACTAATGTTTCTTGGGGAAAAATGTAAAAAGTGGTCGACCAAATGGTACGTATTTGTTTATTTATTTGTACGTATAAATATAGAAAAAATTGATTGAAGTTTATTCGAAAACACATTTTCGACTACTCAATACTTTCTTATAAAGTTTTGAGAAAATCTCTCGTCTTATTCGCCACTCATAGCACCCAAACTTGGCGGTAAAAATTCAGATGAATTTCCAGGATACGTGTTTTTGTTGTATTATACAATGATTTGTATGTCGTTATAATTTCATTTTTAATGTCTTTGTAATTATCCGATTTATGGTTTCCTAGAAAATTGTTTACAGCAATAACAAAGCATTTCCGAGGGGATTTCTTTTGATCATTCAAGTCTTCTTTAAAACAATCAGCCTTTATAAGTTCCCGTTTTTGTGGACCTACAAATATGTCTGGCATAGCTGTTGCAAAATTTTTCTCAAACCCAGCTTTTTGTTCAAAAAAAAATATCATCAGAGTTCGCTAAAGGATCGTTCTCATGGGCTAGAGTGATGGATCACAATTTCTTTTGATAGGAATTTTTTTAATCCCTATTGTCCCATTTGCAAGTGACTTAAGAAAATTTTATGTAACCCGACTTAAGCCAAAGCAGTAATGAGAAATTTCATATTTTCGCAAGTCTCTTTCTTGTCAGAACCATGACCAAATGGCACTGAAGAAAATGTACTTACATTCTGCAGCACACTGCTTTCAAACCAGTAGCTCGGCACAAGAAAAATTATCTGGGTCTTAGGAGCGTTTTTGTAGCATTTTTAGAATGTAGCAAATGATAAAAATTTCTAGCAAAGTCTAACAATCTTCACTAGGGAAAATATTAAAAACTTACCATTTAGCTCTTTAAATTGTAAATCATTAAATAGTTTTTACAGAAACAAATTTATGAATATGTATCTGAAGTCAATTCAATTGCACGAATGCAATAAAAATTTTCTATAAATGACCAAATAAAACAATTTTCTATCCTTCGGTTCAATGAAATTGACCTACTCTTGGTGTGGTGTGGTGTGGAATTTCGAATCCTTATTCGAAATGAAAATTCAAAACTGGTTTTAGCAAACATTTGTGATTGTTAAAGAGATTTATACGGTTTTGTACCTACCATTATAAATATCAATGTAGACTTTGTGTTTGCTATTGTTTTTTTAGATCATTGTTATCGTTTAAATTTATAATTTCTTCGCTTGATATTGACTGCTGACAACGGCTGTTGCTTAATACTTATTTGCATATGCAATATTGGGCGTATCTTTGTGTCGGTGACTTAACTAGTTTTAAATGTTGCGCACACACTTCGTTGTCCTTGCCAGACAGTAACGCTTTCCATCACATCTGGCTATTT
>NW_017536033.1:0-1804 GCF_001853355.1 Bactrocera latifrons | reverse complement strand
GCTGTTTTGTCGCAAAACGGCAGACCCATCACCATGATCTCGAGAACTCTGTCTCAGACAGAGGAAATCTATGCGACCAATGAACGAGAGCTCTTGGCGACCGTATGGGCCCAACAAAAATTGCGTAACTATTTGTACGGCGTAAAACACTTAARCATCTATACAAATCATCAACCACTCACTTTCGCTCTGTCCGATAAAAACCCAAAAAGGTGGCGCGCTTTTGTTGAGGAGTTTTCACCCAAGTTTCACTACACACCCGGAAAAGAAAACTTTATCGCCGATGCACTTTCCCGGCAATACATAAATGCCTTGGAACATGAGGTAGACACAGAAAGTATGGCCAGCAATAGCGAGTTGTCACTCAAGCAATACCTACAGTAGAGAACCCCATTAATTGTTTCCAAACTCAGATTATTCTGGAAGAGGGAGCCAAATTACCGGTTAACACGTCAATCCTCTTTAAGACACGAGTGAGGCATCGAATATCGTTCAGTAACGTACAGGATTTACTGAAATCCATTAAACAATGTGTTAACCCGAACATCGTTAACGGGTTGCTATGCRAACTCCCCACTCTGGCACTGATCCAAAGCGAACTTACCACATCTTTCCCGGGAATAAAGTTCCGTCACACTACAAAAAAGGTTATCGACGTTTTCAATAAGGAAGACCAAGAAGAGAAATCCTCCAAACCGAACACAGTCGCCCACATAGATCCTGTCGCGAAAATGAAGAACAAGTCCTAGAGAATTACTACTTTCCTAACTTAGCTAAAATGTTAAAAGAAATAGTTTTAAATTGCAAAATTTGTCACGAATCCAAATACCGACGACATCCCCCAAACCCCGAAATAGGGTCAACCCCTATTCCTTCCTACCCATGAGAAATCTTTCACGTTGACATTTATTCAACAGACAAAACGCATTTTCTCACAACAATAGATAAATTCTCTAAATTTGCAATCGTTTTTCCAATAAAATCTAGGGCCATAGTAGATATTAAGAACCAATCTATGAACTCCTCAACCTTTACAAAGACAATAAGGTTATGGTCATTATGAGAGGTCATTGAATTCTGATACTATTAGAGCAATCCTAAAACCCACTTCGGAGTCACGATCTACACCACACCACCGGCTCATAGTAAGACTAACGGCCAAGTGGAAAGGTTCTACCGTACATTAACGGAAATTGCACGCTGCCAAAAGCTCGAGACCTGCATTTCCGACACGGCCGAATTAATCCTGCTAGCCATGGTTAAATACAACCGCACCATACACTCCGTAACAGGCAAGAAACCCATAGATGTCATACATGCAGCGCCTGACGAACTTCTTAACGAAATAAAAAACAAACTTATATGCACCCAACAAAAGGACTTAAAAACATACAATGTAAAAAGACAAACAAGACAATATAAGTCAGGAGAAAAAATTTTTGTAAAGATAAGCAGGAGAATAGGAAACAAATTTACCAGACTTTACACCGAAAAAACCCGAAGAGACGGACTCAATATTAGAGCAACTTCCGCATTCCCACGCCAGGCAACTACTTCGAAACGACGCTAATGAAATATTAAAACTATTAGACGCGGTCAGAGTACATCACCGACATGCGCGGAGCATCAATATCCTAGGGACTGCATTAAAGTACATAACCGGCACCCTGGACTTTGATGACTTTCAAACAATTGGGACCAGAGCCGAAGCCCTAATAGAAGCAAACGAACAGCAGGCAATAATTAATTTAGTTACACAGAAATAAATAAAGGAATTGACGGTGACAGTTAATAAACTTTCGGC
>NW_017536032.1:0-1808 GCF_001853355.1 Bactrocera latifrons | reverse complement strand
ATGCCCGACGATTCCGATTTAAGTGTGTTCTGCTCAAGCTACAAAAGGAAGACCCAACAATCTGTGCCAACTACCGTAGTTAAGTCTCCCCAACATTCCAAATAAGGTTCTATGAAGCATTTTATGTGAAAGACTGAAGCCCATCGTCAACAAACTGATTGGATCTTATAGACCTGGAAAATTAAAAACTCACCAATTATTCACCATGCGTCAAATTTTGGAAAAGACACATGAAAAGACAAAGACATGCATCACTTTTTCGCCGATTTCCAAGCTGTTTTAGACAACTCGAAAAGTCGCGATGTCCGAATTTGGTATCCTTGCAAAACTAATAAGAATATCTCCTAGACGTTTGGTACTCAATGAGGTTTCAGTCCAGGCAACTCCTTTTGTGCGAATTCTTCAATCTAATCTTGGAGAAAATAATTGGAGCTATAGAACTAAATAGAGAAGGTATAATCTTCTATAAAAGTGTTGAGCTGCTGGCGTTGGCCGATAATTTTGAAATCATTGGCCTCAACAACTGTGTGGTAATGAAAGAGGACAAAACGAAATATCTCTAAATATCTCAAACAAAAAGTCATCACACTCGCATCTTGGCTCCTCTCGTGTCACTGTTGACAGTCATATCTTTGAAGTTGTAGATAGTTTCGTATATTAGGGATTGAGTATCAGTGTTTAGTTAATTATTGTAAGTAGAAGTGACTAACAAAGAAAAATCGATTTACAGAAACATCAGAGTCGTCTATGATATGATTATCGGAGTTTATATCTAACCAACGTGGTGCCAGAGAAAATAAACAGAAAGTAAGATAAAAGGGAATAACCATGTGTTCGCAAAAACCAATTGCATTTACTTCAAAGCCAGTATAAGAAATAAATATTTTTCGAATATGTATGCCTATCGGAAAGGAAACTGAATGTTGATTGGTTATATAAAGGATTTTTATTATAAAATTATTTGATCTGTGGTGTAGCAAATGAAATATGTAATAATTATGTTTTTCCGAAATTAGTAAGAGAGAGGAAAAATCAGAAGTACTAACTCAGAAGAATTAGTAAATTGTGATGCTCTTATATTCAAAGCTGTAGCTAGAAACCCTGCTCTTAGTTGCTAGACCCCTTCTAGTTTGCAAATTTTTATTTACCAGATATAAAGTTAGAACGTTAGCCGGATATACATATTATTAAATATATGTATATGTAGAATTTCCTTTAAGCTCATTAGAAAGAGGTTATGTTAGAACTCTCATTACCAGATTTAATGCCATTGAAATTTCACTCGACTAGAATCTCTTGTATTACGAAACAGCATTTCAATACATTTCCTTTAATTTCCCTACCTTTTATCATTTTAGGAACCTGAAAGTCAGAGAGAGTTTTATTAAAAGTTGAAACAATATTAATTACCGTTGCACTCAAGCTATAACAGCCTTCACAAATACAAGAGGTTTCTTAAAAGAACTTTATTTTGATACTACACTGTATGCTATAGGGATCCGATTTAAATAATTTATTTGCAGTTTGAGTAGCCTGTTTTTAGAGCACAATCCGTGCTAAATTTCGTGAAGATATCTCGCCAAATGAAAAATTTGTATGGACCAACGCACGAAGAGCTGAACGGAGAGACAGAAGGACACTGCTAAATCGACTTAGCTCATCATACCGACCATTTATATCCACAAATTCTATAGGGTCTCTTACGATTCTTTCTCGCTGTTACAAACTTTGTGGCAAACTAATATGCCTCTTGGATATAAAAACAAACAGTTACATTTAATAAAGTTACCAACCCGTCAACGATATTT
>NW_017536031.1:0-1747 GCF_001853355.1 Bactrocera latifrons | reverse complement strand
AAGTAACGTATGTATTTATAAAATTTGGTTTTAAAAACCTGAAAATAAAATTTCCTTCCTTCGGA
Organism: Bactrocera latifrons; assembly: GCF_001853355.1. NCBI lineage: Eukaryota > Metazoa > Arthropoda > Insecta > Diptera > Tephritidae > Bactrocera > Bactrocera latifrons. The sequence continues at coordinate 1,682 of NW_017536031.1, read as the reverse complement.
TTTCTAAGAGATTTCGAACTCCCACCGCTTCTTCATGGCCAAACTCTTCTAGATAAGGATAGGTTACATGGCTGATTGAAGATCGCACGTGGATTACTATGTCGTTAAGTGCCATAGTTGCAGTTGACTTTATTGCACCACACACTCTGACGAGCGCCGCCCGTTGAACTTTACAAGTGCGGTCTCTTCGCGAGCCCCCCACAACATAAAGACTCCATTGAACATACTTTGTATTCCTATCATTTCTAAAAGACTTTTATGATGGACATTCTTCGAYTAGACTGAACCCGATATACCTATGAACAGAGAATAAGTTTCTCTCCAGTTTGAGATCAATTGGGCGGTTCCGTTTGAATTCAGGAAAAGGTTAATAACTTTCTCTCTGTCTGCAGTTATGAATGTAGGAGGTTTTCCCCTATTAGAAATGAACAGGTTTTTGCTAACAATGAAATCAAAGCGAATTAGCGAATCACCTCTGCTAATAATGTCCGAACTGCAGCGAGTTGACGTTGGAACCAATGATGACGCCGGTTCTTCTTCGTGGAGCTTCATACAAGGACTTCCTGAACAATAAAGGAGGTGGTTCCACCTCATCGTCGTGCGGAATACTGGCTCTGCTTCTACCTGTGTCTTCGGTCGGCAGCTGCTTATGACTGTTCGTTCACAGTCCAGATTTTCTGTTATCCGTCAGCCACAGTTCCTGAATCCGGACGATATCGGCTTTGTCTGGTTTTAAACGAAGCAATAAATTAGCGAAACCCGCCTTCGAATATTGGCAGTTAATCTGGAGGAATGTAATCGTTCAGACTCATCTCCACCAAACTCATTTTTCTCATAGAAATAGTTTTTGTCATAGAAACAGTTCTCATGCTCACTTTGTCTTTCCGAATCGTGGAATTTTGCTACCAAAATAATAGCTTAGTTCGTGTGACACATATTCGGTCGACAATGATTAGGTTTCACACACACTTACTCTAGTGAATAATACAATACTTTGCTCAACGAAGATGGTGATGCTGCTGTAGAGCAGAGTATCGAAGTAATCACGTATGAGTCCATCCGCCGTGCAACAATTTAATCTAAGCCCATCCCATTTTGCGGAAAGATCTGCATACTAATATTATCTCATGAGATCAGATTCCATCATCTAAAACACGCTTACTAATTACTTGTAGTTTTTAATTTTAGATTAAATCATCTTCTTTTTTCTCCTCGCATTTAGTAAAAGTTTTCTTCACTTAGTATTTTTATCATGTTCTTATTGATCGCCTGTATTTAATTAGTACGTTTACGTTTCCCTCTTGCTCCATTCTTATATATTTGTATTGAGTTCCCTTCACTTTTCACGAAGCAAATTTTATTTCCTTTGGTCCTTGTTTTTGTTGCTGTAAAGTTAGAGTTCCTCATAAACGGTTGCCTGTTGATTTTGTGGCCAACTTGTGCGGTCAAGTGTGGCATTCTGTGAGAAATACACAACACTGACCTATCTTCAAAATAAAAGCGTACACATACCTTAACGAGTGTGTAAGTGTGTAAGTGTGTATGTATGCGCCATGTATGGGAAAACAGAGAATGAGCTGTGCTCTCTATAAAAAGCCAATTCAGAAATGTGAGAAAAATTTTAAGTACGTAAGCGTGTCTTTTTATGGATTTATGTAGCGACGGGAGACGAATATGTAAAT
>NW_017536030.1:448643-450523 GCF_001853355.1 Bactrocera latifrons | reverse complement strand
AGCTGTAACTTGAGTAAAAATTGAGATATTATGATGAAACTTGGTACACGTATTTCTTGGCTCCATAAGAAGGTTAAGTTCAAAGATGGGCAAAATCGGCAAATGCCACGCCCACAAAATGGCGGAAACCGAAAACTTATAAAGTGTCATAACTAAGCCATAAATAAAGATATTAAAATGAAATTTGGCGCAAAGGATCGCGTTAGGGAGGGGCATATTTGGACGTAATTTTTTTGGAAAGTGGGCGTGGCCCCGCCCCTACTAAGTTTTTGTACGTATCTCGGAAACTATTATAGCTATGTCAACCAAACTCTATAGTGTCGTTTCCTTCAGACATTTCCATATACAGTTGAAAAATGGAAGAAATCAGATAATAACCACGCCCACCTCCCTTATAAAGGTTATGTTGAAAATCATTGAAAGTGCGTTAACCGACTAACAAAAAACGTCAGAAACACTAAATTTTACGGAAGAAATGTCAGAAGGAAGCTGCATACAGGTTCTTTTTTAAGTTGAAAATGGGCGTGGCGTCGCCCACTTATGGACCAAAAACCATATCTCAGGAAGTACTCAACCGATTTCAATGACATTCGGTATATAATATTTTTTTAACACTGTGGTGACATGTACCAAATATGGGTGAAATCGGTTCACAACCACGCCTGAAATCTCGATTATCACTTTATCATGCGAGAGTACAAAATGTACGGTTACACCCGAACTTAGCACTTCCTTACTTGTTTTAAATAATTTTTTTTGCAAAAACTGCCAAAATACCTTTAAATACCTAATAGCGATTTGTGCAGCGTGGCGTATAAGTAACCTTCAAACCTGCTATTGTGCTTCCATAGCGTATACGCAACTTTTTGTTAGCTTACATGCATACTATACATGAAGTATTTGAAAAACTAAATATTTCAATAAAGTGAAAGTTAAACATTAAACTAAGATAATTTTTTTATTATAAATTTGGCATTTTTACACTGTGAACGCTAAACATTATGTCCAACAAGTTTCTACTGCACGATAGCTTAGGCTTATGGCATGATTATGGCATGCTTTATGCGCATTGTGTAGGGTGTGTCCAAAATATACTCATCAGTAGGCATGTCATGTTCTTTTTTTATTGTACACTCGTGTTATAATTATCTCTTTAGCTTTGTCGCCTTAATGTGTCCTTTGTTTGCCACTTAGGGGAGATACAGTCACACGACTTGCTTATTTTTTTTATGGCTAAATTGTTTTAGTTAATTAAATGCTTAAATGGAACAAGTGTATTTCATTGAAAGTGTAAGTTAAATGCTTTCGCTTGAAATTGCATAAATTGGAAAAATAAGTGCAGAAATTATCAGGATGTTAAACTACCTATTTCTATTTTACTTATTCTGTTTAATTTTGGTTTTTAATATAACTTCGCTTGCAAAATTCTATATAATTAATATTTTTTATATTAACACTTTTTTATGGTTGGGCACCGTTTCCGAAGCATCGCTGCAATTTACAAACGGCGTTTGTGTATTTCTGTTTGCGTTGTGCAAATATTCAAATTGTTTATTCTCAGCATATTTCAACGATTTTAATATGCATTTCTGTTACTTTCCTAAATATTATTGCTCTTAAATATACGCTAATATATTCTAGTACGCGAGTAGTTTTTGAGTTCTCGCACTGACATTTTCCACACACTATTTTCTGCGCAAGAAGCTGCTTATTTGACGCTAACGCCGCTATTGGTCTACTATAGCATATAGCTGTCATACAAGCTGAACGTTCAATATTATATTTTTGTATGGAAAACTTTTTTATTTGACGAGATATCTTCACGAAATTCGACAGTGACTGTTTTTAAAGGCAACGCTACAATATCCGAAGAAATTATC
>NW_017536030.1:427108-448333 GCF_001853355.1 Bactrocera latifrons | reverse complement strand
AGTTCTTGTATGGAAAACTTTTTTATTTGACGAGATGTCTTCAGGAAATTCGACAGTGACTGTTTTTAAAGGCAATGCTACAATATCCGAAGAAATTATCCAGATTGGACTACTATAGCTTATAGCTGCATTACAACCTGAACGCCAGTTTTTGCCTGCAAACATCTTTATTGTGAAATACTATATCTACGGTGTGTGCCGCTAACTATTTTCCTATTTTCTAATATACATGGAAAGTGAAATATTGAATTTATAAATAATAATATTTCATAATTATATTTTTGTTTGATATATGTATATCTTCTTATTGCTTTCATATGTGCTACATGCGCATAAAATTCCATTTGCCAACTTCAAATACAGTATGCATACTAAAATATGTGCTCATGTATGCAAGTATTGCCGCTTTTCATAACTTTCATCAACTGCTCTCTATGGTTGTACCGTCTTTGTGTTCTCATTGCATTTGTTGCAAGGCAACAAGCCATCCAGTCTACATGCAATGCATCACTGATGTAATTCCCTTTTTCCTGCCAGCATATTTTGTATTCAGCGGCATAACCGTTAACGTATGCACATATACATGCATGCATGTGTATCTGATTAAAAACACGCGCGCGAATAAAATGTCCTTTGGCAACACTGACGTCAGAAGCAACAGTCTGTTGTGGCAATATCTGCTCGTCGAGTCTAGTCAAACGACTACTTACTCAACCAACCGTCACACGAAGATGTTGAATGTTTTTTCTTTTTTTTTGTTGCAGACATGCAGCTATTTGGTGGCGTATGAATAAATATGTATGTATGTATGTTGTTGTTGGGGGTGCACTTGCACTGTTTTACATATTTATGCAATGCAACTTCACACCGGAATATCAAAGTTAAATTAAATTGTAGTTTTGACTAAAAAACTTTATCGTTTCCCTGTGATATGTGATATTCATATGAGCTTACTGCAAGGCGTGTTGCCCAGCGCAAATGTATATAAGTGTGTCTATGGATGCGCTGTATTGCCAGCGGTACTCGCATATTGTTTTCCACGCACTGTGTGTGTGTGTGATTGTTATTGTAATTGTATTTTATTTCTATCATCTACCGGCGTCACTTCAACTTCTGGCTTATTGTATATTCTATATTTCATTTGAGTGTTACCTCCGTCCGTCCGTCAGGCGTTGAATTTTACAGCTTCGTCTCCGACTTAAAATCCGCACAGCTGTTTCCGTTTCGACTGTCTGCCGTGTCTGTTGTGCTGTCATTGCTGCTCTTCAGCGCTTCGTCTGCGTGGCATTCATCTGCAGTAGATTGTGAATATGCTCTGACTCCACCGTGTACATGCATATGTATGTATGTCTATGTGTGTAAGCTGCAGTTACTTTGTAGTTAAAATCATCATAAATTTATGTTGAACAGTTCGTTGACGTATAATTGTTGACGGTATACTGAGCATTCAGTCAAGCGGTGCTCATATGTACTTACATTTATCACATGACCTCCACCACTATCCACTGTCAAAGTATAAAAGTTGTATTATTTTACAATTTAGTTTCATATATTATATGTGAAGTGCTTTGGTATTCATATATGCAACTATTTTGTGTAAAAGTTAAATAACTTTTCTTTAATGGTTTCAAGGAGAAAGCAGCGCCGTGGCCAGCTAAGCCGCTCGAGCCATTCTCGAGATATCGATCTGAAATGTTCCACACGTACTTTTCGTCTCAAGAAACTGCTCATTTTTCGGAATCACCGATATCTGACCACTATAACATATATCTACCATACAAACTGAACGTTCAAATTCAGTTCTAGTATAGAGAACTTTTTTAATTGACATTATATCTTGACGATATTTGGCATGGATTATAGACTAAAGCAACGGTACACTCTCCGAAAAAATTAAGCAGATCTGATCACTATATCATATAGTTGCCATATAAACTAATTGATCGAAATCAAGTTTTTGTATGACAAAATTTTTTATTTCGCAAGATTTCTTGACGATATTCGACATGGGTTATAGACCAAAGTAACAGTACAATCTCCGAGCAAATTAATCTGATCGGATCACTATAGCATATAGCTACCATACATGCTTATGGATCCAAATCAAGTTCTTGTATGGCGAACCTTTTTAATTGACAAGATATCTTAACGATATTTGGCATATATTATAGGCCATAGCAATGGTACAATCTCCGAACATATTAATCAGATCGGATCACTATAGCATATAGCTGCCATATAAACTAATTGACCAAAATTGAGTTCTTGTATGAAAAACTTTTTATTTCACAAGATTTCATGGCGATATTTGACAAGGATTATAGAACGAAGTAATGGTACAATGTCCAAAAAAATTAATCCGATCGGATCAGTATAACAATATTAGTTGTTTTATGACAATTTGTTTTATTTGTGAGGGGATCACACTTTTCCTTGTCTTTTTTTTTATTTTATTTATTTTTTTTAATTTTTTTTTTTAATTTTTTTCTTTCTTTGAATTGTAATATTTCAAAATTTCCACTTAACCAAACCAAAAATTAGCTTCACCGAGAAAAATCAATCACCAATCNTTTTTTTTTCTCTTTTTTTTTTTAAATTAGCTTCCTTTCCAGTAGTTATAATTAAATGATTGGTTTTATTGCAATTACCATAATTTCAATTTCCGACTGAATTTTGCTTTCACTATAAGCTTTTCTACTTCCTTTGCACTTCCAACTTGAACTTTATTCCTGCTCCCGCCTATACTACTATTTTGCCATTGTTGTTGTAAACGTTTTACACATTGCATGTATTTAACCGTAAATTGATGTTAGCACTCTTGTATTCTGTTCAATATGCTTTGTGCAGCTTTCGTCCGCTGCGCAGTTATTGTGTTTTTTTTTCCTTGTACAATTTCTTGTCGTTGTTGTTAGTGTTACATGAAGCTGCAATAATTTCCTTTAATAATTCTCAGTCATTTGGAAAATAACATTGTTGGCAAGGCGTGGCATTCGTCCATACGCAAGTTCTTTGCTATTTCCATTGTTGTTGCTTGCTTGTTGCATGCTCTGCCTTCGCTCGTTCCCCAACAATTTGCAACTTTTTTTTTTTGTCTTTGTTTTCAGCCTCATTGCTCAGCGTTTGTGTGGACAGCCACAGCCGGTCTTGGCTACTCTGTGTCTTTGTGTTGTGTAAGTTGTTGCCACTCTTGTTGACGCTCCGTTCTGTGCTGCCTCTCTGTCTTTTTATCCAATTCCTTGCTGTTAATTGTATGTACCACCGGCTGCCCTGTAGTAACATCCTTCTCGGTTCGAATCCCTCTTGTTGTAGTGCGTTGTTGTTGTTGTTGTCATTGCTGTGCGTGTGTCTGTCCGTAACCGCCCAAATCGTGTACGTACACGAGAATTTGTGTTGCCCATTTTTTCGATTGACTCGCCTCTTTTCGCCCATCTGTGCTTCATTTGGTGCTTGCATCATCATGATCTCAGCATTTTGAATGTTTGTTGTTGTTTTTGGTCGCTTGCGTAGCATCGTTTAACCTTGTATAAGTAGTTGTAGCGAAAGCGTTTGCTTACTTTCTTGTTGCTGTTGTTGTTGTTGTTGGTGCTGTTGTTATATTTTTGTTTCTCTTTTTGTTGCCATTCGGATATCACTTTTATTGTTTATATTATTATGCTTTAGCGCACTTACACTTGTTTACCCTTCACTTCACTGCCCCGCTGGCAGCAGCCTCCTTTGAGCGCCTGTGTTGCCTTCATACTTTCATTCTTTTTTTTAACTTGTTGTTTTATGTGTTTTTGTATTTATTTGGGCATATTTTCATTCCGGCTCGTTTGGTCCTTTTCTTTTCAATCATTTTTTTGTGTCCGTCCGTCCGTTCGTCCGTCAGTTTTTCGCATATTCATTGGCGCACCTTTGCTGTTTTGTTTCTGTTATTGTATTTATCGCGCAGTTTGTTGCAGTGATTTTTTGTTTCCGCTCCACCACACCACAATGCCTGTTCGTTGTTGTTGTTAAGTTCACATGAAACGCGTTCGTCCATAATTTACTTTCATTACGGTGTTTTTCTTTGTCGGCTTCGGCGCCACTCTTCACAGCTGCGTATAATTCCCTCGCGTGTAAGTGGTTGTGGGCGTGAGCATGTGTGTGTGAATCGTGTGTGCTTCTGTTGTTAACGAAATCCCTGTACGTGCCCGTTGATAAGATCCCTAATTAATTATTTTCTATAGCAAGAATTTTGAATATTAATTACCACTGATTTTTAATTATCCTTTTTGTTGCTTTCGTTTTAGGTGAGTTTGCTGCGTTAAAGCATTATGTTAAATATAACATTTGTTTCCTGGTGAAAGGGTAAGTAAAAGTTTTTAAAAGGTAGAGAAAAGTTAACCTCTGCTGTACAGTAGCTTTACAATCCTGCTCAAGTGCCTTTTTTATAGCAGAAAAGGGTATAAAAGGATCTGTATGTTGATGTTGACTGATCAGTTTGTATGGCAGCTATATGCTATAGTGGTACGATCTGAATAATTTCTGCGGATATTATACCGTTGTTTAAGATAATAATCTATGCTCAATTTCTAGGCGATATCTCATCAAACAAAAAAGTTTTCCATACAAGAACTGCGTTGTAAATCGGTTATTTGTATGACAGCTATATTATATAGCAGTCTGATCTGAACAATTTCTTCGGAGATTGTAGTATTACTTTGAATAATAATCTGTGTCAAATTTCGTGAAAATATCTCGTTAAATAAAAAAGTTTTCCATATAAAAACTTAATTTTGACCGATCAGTTTGTATGGCAGCTGTATGTTATAGTTCTACAATTTAAACAATTTATTCAGTGATTGTGGCGGGTCCCGAGATATGAAGCTATACCAAATTTTCTTGCCGTTATCGTAAGTTATGAACAAGCTTTCCATACAAGAACTTGAATTTAGTGGGTCAGTTTCTATGGCAGCTATATGCTATAGTGGTATAATCTGAATAATTTCTTCGGAGATTATACCGTTGCTTTAGATATTAATCCATGCCGAATTTCTTGAAGATATCTTATCAAACAAAAAAGTTTTCCATACAAAGACTCGATTTTAATTGGTCAGTTTGTATGACAGCTATATGCTATAGTGGTACGATCTGAACAATTTGTTCGGAGATTGAACCGCTGCTTGCGTCTATAATTCATGTCAAATATCGTCAAGATATCTTATCAAATAAAAAAGTTTAGTTTAGTTTAGTTTTTTAAAAGCATTAAACTCCGATTAACCGGCATGTATGATTGCTATATGCTATAATTATACGATATCGGCGGTTTTGACCACTGACTAACTACTTGTAGAGAAAAGCATGAAAACATTTCGATATCTCAAAAAATGATTGATTTGATTGCGAAATAAGTGATTGGAACATCTCAGTCTGCGAAATCTGTGTTGCTGCTATCGTACACAAATTGAACGCCCTTCAAACTATTCTCAGTTGCATGCTTATTCAGTTCTCATATGTTAACTAACTCTAATATAATTCAAATTTTTTCCACCTTAATTACTTACAATTTAAGAAAATATTAAAAATTTAATTAAATCGCGAGACTTAATTCTTAAGTCACATGCCGAATACCTATAAATCATCCCGTCTTATATGCGAAGCCAACGCACACATCTATAATTAGTTCTCACCTGGCAGCCACACTTTCCACACATCCACCCAAAATCGCCTAATCCCCGTTGTGGTGACGCTGAACAGCGCTCTGTAATTTGCGCCTCATTTGTAGCTATTTTACATGATAGTCGCCGCCAATCAAATGCAAATTCGCGGCGCTGCCACCTCGCAACACGACCGCCGACCCAACCACCGTCAACTTGAAAATCAATGCAATCTCAGCATATTATAAGCGCCATGTACACAGACATGTACATCTATATATGATAAATACTTTAATATATACATACATACATATTTACATATACTCTTACATATGTGTACAATATATAATAGAAACACATACCTTGTTTATATAGCGAATTTGCAAAAATCAAAAAAAAAAAAAAAAAAACGAAAACACAAACTGCATTTGACATTGGCGTGTTCGGCATTTGCTGGAAGTGGCATGCGCTGCGCTGGTTTGCTGGTGGAGCTACATAAGTGCGCGCTGTCTAGTGTTATTGCAACAAGCTCTTATCAACGGTTCATGCTACAAAATAAATCAATTCTAATTAACGCTGCCATTGAATGAACTTGGCGTCAGGCGAAACTAAATATTTACTACACACACACATACATCTATGTGTGTATGTCATGCTCGTGTGTTTATTCAGCTAAAACACTAAATTATTGACATAATTTCCGCTTTCTCCTCGTACTTAATTCAATTCAACTTGGCTCGAGTTGGTTGGATTTGTGTGTGACAGCAAATTGTCTATGCACGAATGTGCCCTGTCGGAAATTTCTTAGCAGCAAGTGTACTTAATATTTCACACAATATTTATATTTGTGACGCTATCTTGAGTTGAACTCATTTAATCGTTAAAAATCATATTTTTTTTGTTTACTATCAAGCGCTGCATTTGCGAACAACTTCTTTACAGATTTGATGAATCACAGCATTTATGTGAAATCTTACTTGTGATTTCTTGTTGTTGCTGCTCATTTGCTTCTCACTTAGCGGGTTCTAAGCAGTGCGTGCATACAAAATAGCTGCTAAATAGATTACGGTCGCTTTGCACTTGGTATGACTGCGTAGAATTCAGCAAATTATGTGCATATATACACACATACATACAAATGTATATACATATATGGTATAGGTATCTAAGTATGCACTTTGTATTTGATATCGTGCCTAATGGCTGAATGGGCAACAGATTTATCTTAGCACTTGCCCGTTAAGTTATAGGCGGTTGCTGTTCGTTGCCTTTCGGGTGGGCATAATACTAATGACAGCGGTCTAACGGAAGTGACGTGTTTACATTGCCATTAAGTCGAGCTTGTCGCACATTTAATAATACATGATATGGTGATATACCGTTGGGTAACAGCGAAATGCCAAGACTAATTTCATGTGTGTCCACATAGCGAGGTAATGTTCATCATACTAACATAAATAATATATACAAAGAAATGTTTTCTAATTTTATGTTTACTCAGTTTGGTCTAAGGTGTTTTTTGAAGTGGTATATTTATATAATAATTCATAATTCTGTTTCTGTATTATAACACTCCAGGATCGGTGGGTTTAACTTGAATTGGCTGTACTGAGATTGCCACGAAGTTTGTAACACCCAGAAGGAAACGTGACACAATATAAAATAGTTCCTCAGTTCTGAGATATCGCACTCAAATTTTACACACATCCTTTTCTCTCCAAGAAACTGCTTATTTGTTGGTAACGATATCGATATCGGCATATAGCTGCCACACAAGCTGAACGTTCGAAATCAAGTTTCTGTACGGAAAATTTTTTATTTTACGATCTATCTTCAAGAAATTTGGCATGAATAAGTTTCTGAGGTATCAGTGCAATATCTGGTGAAATATTCTCATGAAATTTAACATGGCTTGTCGCACAAGGAAACAATACAATCCTCGCACAATTTGTTCAGTTCGGATATCTATAGTTTATGCCTGCCATACAAACTGACTGTCCAAACTCAAGTCCTTGTGTGGAAATGTTTTTTATTTCATAAGGTAGCTTCTCGAAATCTGGCGTATTTTATTATCGAAAATAGCACTACAGTCTCCGAACATTTTTTTCAGATCGGATAACAGCTGTCATACAAACTCATCGACCAAACTAAAGTCCTTGTATGGAAAACTTTTTAGTTTACCAAGCTATCTTCACGAATTTTTGTATACATTATTACACATTGTAACTGTACAATCTCCGAACAAATTGTTCAGATCGGATAACTATAGCATACAGCTGTCATACAAACTCATCGCCCAAACTCAAGTCCTTGTATGGAAAACTTTTTAGTTTAACAAGCTACCTTCACGAATTTTTGTGTACATTATTACACATTGCAACTGTACAATCTCCGAACAAATTGTTCAGATCGGATAACTATAGCATACAGCTGTCATACAAACTCATCGAAAAACTAAAGTCCTTGTATGGAAAACTTTTTAGTTTAACAAGCTATCTTCACGAAATTTTGCATATGTCATTATACAAAACAAATCTACAATTCCTGCAGATATTGTTCAGATTGCACAACTGTAAGATATAGCTGCCATACAAACTGACCGATCAAAATGAAGTCCGTGTATGGAAAACTTTTTAGTTTAACAAGCTACCTTCACGAAATTTTGTATACATTATTACACATTATAACTGTACAATCTCCGAACAAATTGTTCAGATCGGATAACTATAGCATACAGCTGTCATACAAACTCATCGCCCAAACTCAAGTCCTTGTATGGAAAACTTTTTAGTTTAACAAGCTATCTTCACGAAATTTTGCATATGTTATTATACAAAACAAATCTACAATTCCTGAAGATAGTGTTCAGATAGGATAACTGTAAGCTATTACTGCCATACAAACTTTTATTTGTGAATTTCCAGACTCGGGTTTAAATATTAAATTACTGGTACTTTGAATGAGAAATACATATGAATTCAGTACTGTTACTCCCCTCCAAATTTAGCAAGCACGCACATATGTACACATGCAAATGTATGTTTGTGTTCTCCCACATCATTTTAACCACTGAAGCCTTAATTTTCCTTTACATTTTGGCATTAAGTAATAAATAGCATTAACCTATTGAATTGCTCTGAAATCTTATTTGACTATCATCGCCAATTGCCCTTTCCATATTTACTAATTATTCAATTTTAGTCGCTTGCGGGTTAAGTGGTTGTTATAAATATAAAATAAACGCTTACGACGAGCATTATGGCAAGTGTTTTGGTTAACTTACAAATGCCTCACCTGCCGTAGGTTTCTTGCTTTTGCCTTATTGTGTGCCTCTATTTGCATTAAAATTATAATCATATTTATAGCGCACAAATGGCAACTGTTCTGTACTGCAGCTGGCAATGTTGCACAATGCCATAGCAGTAGTGTTTGTTGAAACTTTTGTTGTTGCCGCCCATACTATGGCTGCCCTGCAGTGCTGATATGTTCCGACCGAAAACATACCTGTTTGTGTTTTGCTGGAACCACTAGTTTTCCTCCGCAATGTGGTTATTTGTCGTCTAATTTTGTTGTAATTGCAGCAACTACATATAACAACTTTCTTGTGCACTCACACATACATACGCAGCGGTACAGCATATAGCTTTTACTCCTTCCTGCCATTTGCTGCTTTACTTTGCATTGGCTAGTGACTGCTGGCTGGTGGCTATTGGCTCCTACTGGTTTATAATTTTCCATCTCACTGCGCAATTATTTAATTAAGTAGGTACACAATTGTTGAGTAGCATTTTCTTGTTTATTCAATACACTTGCCACTGTTTGCTGTTCTTGCCATTATTAATATTGTTATAAATGTTTGTTATTGTCTTTATGGCTTCATGCTTATACCTTCTATACATACACATATACATATACATTTATACACCACAATAAATTCCTCTAAATTTCCACTTAATGCTTGTTTGAATTTGTAATTAAGTTGGTTTTCGCCATTGCTCTGCAGTGATTTTCTGTTGCAATAAGCAACCATAATTGGAAACTAATTCAACTGTTCAGTTGTTGCACAAATGCAAGTCTGCTGGTGATATTTAAAGCAATCTCAGTTTAGTTAGTGAGTTAGTGTAGAAATTTTGTTGACTAGAACATGTTTTTGAAATATATTAATTAAATTTATGTATGTTGACATTCACGTCAATGAGAAATTAGACTTTAAGGCGTTATATAGTATACTATTAGAAGGCTGAGAAAAAATCGATTTTCCAGAATTTTTCTCTGAGAAAACTTTTTAAATTTATTGACCAAAATTTTTTACACATATTATAGTAGCTTTGAACTGTATTTTAATACTAATTCTTAGTGAAATAATTTATTTAGAGAGGGACTACAGCTGATCTCCGAGAGCTCTTCTCAAAAACCTCTATAGCTCTGAACTGTATCCTCTGACGCTAAAAAACCAAACAGACTTCATTAAAGTAATGTTAAATGTAGTAAAACAAATCGAAGGTAAAGCAAAATAAGTTTAAAAAAAAAAAAACAAAAAAAAAAAAATTATTTATTGATGAGCAAAAATCCTCGTTTAGTCAACCGGAAGTTTGAAAATCCTCATATTAGGTATATGGGAGCTCAGGGAAGTATTGAGTCGATTTAAACTATTTTTGGAACACAGAATTACTATTATCAAGAAAGGATTCTCGATACATTTCAATTATATGTTGATCGATATTAACGATCAAAATTCAACTAAAAAGATTGGGGTCGACTTCTAGGGTACTTAGGGGCCTCGGCAGTTTGGCTTGATTTGAACAATTTTTGGACATGGAATACTTCAAAGGCATTGTTCGTGCAAAGTTTTATCTTGTTGTTGGTCACGTATTTCCTATGTACAAGAAAAACAAATGGAATTTGAAATTGTGTAATGTATGTATGTGTGAAGTAGGCTCGGTTGTAGTCCGATTTTCGCACCGTCACATAAGAATATCAAAGTATATATATTGTGTAGTCGAAGAAGTCTTTTCGTATTTGCTCAATAAATGTCGTTGCAATGGTATATCTCCAATGCTCCCAATCACATTGTTTCTTACCATATAGTCGTGGAAAGGTGAGACTTTAAATACAATTTCACCAAAATTAAAAATAAATTCGGGGAAGTTGAAAAAAGGTACAGCTGTTGAAAAATTAGCGAAAATAATGAAAACATTCACTATATTTTGAAATTTTTGTATAAAAAAGTGAAGAATGCCACGCAAGCCACCAATGAAGTTTGCGTAGACGAAACTCTATCAGTTCGTGTAGCACAACAACGATTCGCTCGTTTCCGTTCTGGAAATTTCGATGTGAAAAATGCATGGTCGACCAATCTTTGAAAAGGTCGATGAAATAATGAAAAAGATTGACCCGGACCGTAGCCATAACATCGCTAAGAAACTTAACATTCATAATCAAACGGTTTGGAACCATTTAAAAAGGCTACAAAAAAAAACTCAATGTTTGGGCACCACATGAATTGTCTGTGAAAAATTTGGTGGACCGATTCTTTGCTGAAACGCAATGAAATCGAACCATTTCTGAAGCGAATGATAACAGAAGACGAAAAGTGCATCAAATAAGACAATAATATGCGAAAAATATCGAGCGTGGTGAAACTCAAAAAATGGTCGTAAAGTCAGGTTTGACGCCTCGAAAGGTTATGCTGAGTGTTTGGTGGGATTTGAAAGGAATCATCCACTATGAGCTGCTCCAGCCTAGTCGTACGATTGATTTTACATTTTACTGTCAAAAACTGATGAGATTGAAACAAGTGTTTTCTTCAAGAGAAGCCTGTGATAATTACTTGTCGCAGTTTTTCGCCCAGAAACCAGAAAAAATTTACACTGATGGAAAAACGTCTCTAAAAGTGGTCGCCTAAAATGGTAAATCTTTGGTTAATTAAATATTAAAAAAAAAAAATAAGTTGAGGTTTGATTAGAAATACGAAAAGACTTTTTCGACTACCCAATATATTGGTTACCCTCGCCTCATATTGAAACAAAATTAGAGTTTTGTTTATAAAATGACTATATATTGGTTATTATATCTGACTATGATTTTTGGATCATACGGTGTTTTATTTTCTACAACAAAATGGCAGCAAATTAAATAAACCACAGCAAGCTGATAAAATTTAATAACCAAAATGAGTGCCTCTCCTCATAAGATATCTCAACTTCTGCAGCATTTCCTATAATTACACAAAGCTTTCAGCTACACGCTATAAAATTTAATATTTATTAAAATAAGTGAAAGAAATGCCACTGCAATAAAGCTATTAAAATCACACTAGCAAAGTTGTTTCTCGCTACCCAGTTTGGCACTTTGCTTTAGATATGCGCTACACTCGTCGGCCATTGCTGACGATTCCGCATGCATTTAATTACATTTTTTTTTTCGTACACAACCACAAGAATAACAACAATAAGTAAACCAGTGACACTTAGGCCAAGCCACTGAATAATGGATACTTGACGTTGCTGTGAACTGTAAATCACAGTGGGCGCACTCAGCTGTGCCGCTTTGGCTCTCATCAAACAATCGAAACAAGCAAGCAGGTGACCATACTAACCGAACGACCGACCAAGCTTAAAATTGGGTTAATTGAATATAAAATAATCCGCTCAATGTTTAATGTTTTTAATTCCAATTGTCGTTGGTGTTCGTGCTTCTCTAATATACCTATTCGTAAGTATGTGTGTGAGCACATGTATGTGTGTGTTTAATTTGCTTTTCGCATTCGGGTGCGGAAAGTCGGGCATACATGCCAGGATGCACGTAGTAGGAAAAGAGCGAGCGTAACACAAAGTGTTTGCTGCATAAAAAATGTGGTAATTGTGGTGGCAACTCCGTTAAATAACCGCAACTTTTATTGCTTTTTCTATTTATAAGAACTATTTATGCCAGATATCGTGCTATAAGTATGAGAGTTTTATATACATACAGCTAGTACTCGAATACGTATTATTATACCTATATTTAGTCCTTCAATCGGCGCAGCAACAATGCTTTGTCGGTTTCGGCAACAACTTGTTGAAGCAGCTTACTTTATCCTTTGTCTCTTTGTGTGTGCTTAACACGAGCTATGATGCAGCTTTCGTGTCAAAAATAATATCGACAAACCTATTCAACGAACATAAATGCGACTCGTGAGAGCGGCTACGTGAGGTGCTCGTGTTCGTTGCGTAGTTTTATGGCAGTGAGCTCTAAAAGCAAGCATGCGTCGTGGGCAAATGTGGGGTGTGTGTGTTTTCCGTAAATGCTCACAGCCATCGACGAAGTCTACACAAGCATGACGTAACCTATATTTATATAGTATATGTAACTCATGTTGCAGCTGCCATATTTGGCGTAATAATTGCAACATGCTATTGTGTTAATCACAATTAAAGGGTGTATCTCTGGCTTAATTTCAAGCTGCGGTGTGGTTGGAAAATTTTTGTGACACTCCTATTTTGCCGCTGATTCAACAGTTTATAGTCTCCAAAAGCTATTTGTTGCCATTTGTTTTAGCACTCTTTACTCTTTCGAAATCCACAACTCTCTCTCCAAGGATCTACAAGCATTCAAGCACAAAAACTTGTTCTCTGCAATCGGAAGCTTTGTAGATTTTGAACATATTGTCTCCCTCTTTATAAAGAGTAAAGTAAATCGCTTGCTCGTATATCCTTCTCAAAGAGAGAAATATGCGCCGAAAATAGTTTAATTCTCCAATTGCGCTCTCTTCGTGAAAAGTAGAGTGCTCTATTTATCTGTGTCTTTTGTTTGGCTTGGTTCAATTCTCATTCAACTAGTATATTTTTCAAAGTTTGTTTTATTTTTGTGTTCTTAATTATGGAAATGCTTTAGCCACAAAAAATACTTTCACATTTCGGTACTTCTTCGATGCAATTGGTATATCCTTTGGCTATAAGCATATTAAATTGTGGGTGTATTGTGGAAAGCTAATTCCCGAAGCGCCAACAAAGCTGCTTTCAACTTTTCCAAATTCTCCAGTGAGTTTCTTCGGTCTTCGCATGACCTCTTTTGTATCAATTCGTTATCTATCTTTTGTGTTTCGTTATTTGTTTTTGAAGAGGACTTTCCCTTTATACCAAACAAATATGAATTGTGTGATACCTATAGTATGTATTTATAAATACTTTCGTTTTCAATAGACGCTATAGAACTTTCAAGAAACTTACATTTCAAAATAGGATTTTCATAATTGTTTGTTAAATAAAGATATACCTTATATAATATATCGTGCTTCAATGGTAATTGAAATATCATGATTTAACTTTAGCGATTTTGGTAAGTCATAAGAACGTTTTCTGACGATAACAGATAACTCACTCTAGTCCAATGGTGAATCCTTGACAATGATAAAAAGCTACCAAACACATTAGTTAATGAAACGCCTTGTAAAATGAAGATAAAATGACAAAAATGGGACGAAAAATAATTTAGCGGCAATCTGTGGTCGGAATGGGGAACGAGAGGAAAAAGAAAGAAAATTAATATTAATCATAGTTTATCTCGATTATGCAGAAAACTTAAATAATAAAGTTGTAGGTAATAAAACGGTCTACAAATTTTGTATAAACATCTTTTTAATATAACCTCAAAATTTATGTGAAAAAGGCGAATAAACAGGTTTTTTTATCCTTCACAAAATTTTTATTTTTATTTTTTATTAATTTCTTTAATTTATTTCAATTTTATTTTTTAAATTTTTTTTATTTACCTATTTATTTTTTTTATTTATTTATTTTTTAATTTTTTTTTATTTATTTTGTTTTATTTATTTTTTTTATTTTTTTATTTTCTTTTTTAATTTAATTTTTATTTTTTTAATTTTTAATTTTTTTAGTATAAGAAATTAGGTATGAATTTACCTTTTTATACCCCACGTTTCACACTGTGTTTGTTTTAATTTTGTTTTAATTAAACAAACTTATTTTTTCACCTTATTTTTACTTATCGAAATTTCCCAAACTTTTAATCGAAAATTGTCACGTTAAACAATCCGCTTTTTTATTTTTAAAATCGGCAGTCTTTATTCTTCATTGAAATCTCCACTTTGTAAAGTAGTAAAAAAATAAATACTTTACAATGTTAAGTTTTACCATAAAATGCAAAAAACAGACACCAAACCACATTTCACTGTTCTTAAGTCTATTCACTATTATAAACACATTACTTATACGCCGCGTTTAATTGAAATTCAATTAAGCACATCTGTCCGTCTCTTTACTTTCTTAATCACTTGCTCACTTAATAAAGTAGTTGTGGGAATTAATATTCACCACACCAACCCAATTCAATTAAATCTTTCTTGGCGATTTCTTATAGGATATTGAATTAAGTGCTGAAGTAATTACGCTTGTAAGAACATGTACAAGGAGATGAGTTACTATAGTGATCGGACAAAATGGTGGCACAAAGAATGAGAGAATTCGAATGGCGGCAATTGAAACGAACGGCTTTAAACTTGCCTCAAAACGTGGTGAAACAATTGTACAACAAATTAAGTTTTTTGCCTTAAGTGGCTGTAAGTAAATTATCTATTTCAAAATGTTTAACTGAATGCTTCGTGCTTACACAAAAGATACTTAAAAATCGGTGGCAAATGAGTACTAATGTGAATTAGTTTGGATTGGTGTTTAATGATGGATTTTTTGGACAACTTCATTTGAATAAAAAATCACAAGAAATAGATGCTGCCTTGTTTGCTAGGATTTACCTCACATTATTTTTTATTTCTAATTGAAAATATATATTCTGGTCCAAACAAGGGACTTTTATTTGTGAATTTCTCTGTTATCAGCACTCGCAAATTCTTTTTTCAATTTACAATGCTGCCAATTTTCAAGTATACTGAGATCAATTTGCAACGTTGCCAATTTTCAAGTATACTGAAATCAGTAGCCGTACGCAATACAAAAGGCTCCCAGTGTATTAGAGGAACAATTATGCATCAGTTCCCTTACAAAATACAGCTGCTATTTTTAATTATATGTCTGACTGCATTAACCCAAAGCTATGTATGTGGTGTGTTGACAGAAACACGCGTGCTAAAATTGTAAATTTAATATAAAGTCACTCAGCGTAATCCAAGATTCTACAGCTGTGCTCCATTAAATTTCCTTACAAGCTTTATACGCGCACGCATATGTCAATTAGAAGTCATAAAAAGTGTATGCGTGAGTTAACCCAAAATTTTCACATTTCAACAGCCAGCATAATAGAAATTAGTTTATTACCCTTTTATTATAGTTAGCTAACCACAAGAAGGCGCTGTGGCACGCAAAGCAGAAATGTTCCCCTCGATATATGTTTATATGCACGCAGACGCCCACCTGAGGGCCAAAATCTGCATACATTTGTATATTTACTTAGTATTTCGTTATGTATGTGGGTGTGAACAGGTGAAGTTGCTCGTCTACAGCCTCATAACTAGAAGTTTACAAAACGTACTTTGGTGTACACTCACTCATCAAATAAACATCCGTTTCGCATTTATGAAGCGCTAACTTCTTACGTACACATACACTTATACACACACACACACACAACTGCATTATCTGTTAGTGGCCCTTGTTTTATTTACTGTTTTTCTTTGGAGAAGTGCTAACATCTCGTACATTACCTTTCGTGTCCGTCAGCCATTCGGCAGTAGCGACGGTCTTGTCCTTCTCGGAAGCTAAAACAACACGTTTAGTTTACGTGTTCGGCAAGTTAACTTTCACCGTCTGCCTGCCATGTACACGCCCGCCTCCGCCTCCGCCCGCTGAGTCTCAAGTCCTCATCTTTCCTTCAGCTCTACGCCTATGGCATCTTCAATGCGCGCAATGTCTTCGTTTGGCTTGTCTGCCACCAGGTGGCAAGAACTTTTGCTGCCACTGCCACTTGCTTGTTGCACGTGCGGCTTTTTGCTGCGCTGCTCTGCCTCTTTACTTGCTGTGCTCGTCGGCATGAACTTTATATTTGTATTCGTGCGTTTCTATTAGTCTTCTACGCCGTAGTTTTGGCATTTAACTTGTTTGTTTATTTTATACGCTTTTGGCATTCATCTTGTAACCCTTTCACCTGTAACTTGTATGCATAACTATTAAAGAGTGCTTGTCATATTTACGGTTACACTTTGGTTGGCGCTTTTCTCCTCCGAACCCAAAGGCAGGTACGTGTATAAGAAATACTTCTAAGTTTTGTCTCTTTTATATTTGATTACATATTTTTTCGTTACATATACATATATATATAAATAGTATATATATTTCTATGGTCCACTTCTGAAAGTTTTCACTTCGTGCAATGTGTGTGAGTATAATTAAAGTTCTTTTGCAGTATGCTGTTAAAAATATTTGTGTTGCGATATATGTATTAAAGTTAAGTCTTAAAGTAGGTGAAGTTGACCTAAGTTCACAGGGACAATTCCAGTTAATATACCCAGCTTATTCTAGACTATTTTAGAATTTGAAGTTTCAAATAACGTAAGCGTGCTTGGCGCCATAAAAGTTGGGATTGACGGCCCTAATGATGATACCTCCGCCATGCTGAGGGATTAGCCATATAATCGAAACTATTCTTTGTCGTTTAATCGAAAATCTTCTATGTCAGCTAACCGAAATTATGCTATGTTTCACAACATTAATTTCCATTCAAGTCAATTAAAAAGTCCCCGGCTTAGCATAGTCGAAACACATTTTTTATTTTTTTTTGCAAAACTCGTTTTGTTATTTATCATATTTCCCTCTTTGTAGTACGAAATAGGCCTCAGTTGCCTCGAAAAAGGCCTCAGTTTCGGCGATTACTTCTTCATTCGATGAACATTTTTTCTCAGCGAGCGCTCTTTTGAGATCTGAGTACAGGAAATAGTGGCTAGGGGCTAGATCTTTCGACATTTTTAAAGCTGAACTTATCACCTTCGCTGTTTGACGTCAATGGGAGGTTCTACGTGTAGCCAGTTCCTTCTGCACCTGGTCTTTCCAACGGAGTGGAGGTTTTCCTTTTACTCTGCTTACCCTGGCGGCTACTGCGTCGAATACTCTCAAAGCTGGAGCGTTTTCATCATTCGGACGACATGACCTAGCTATCGTAGCCGCTGTCTTTTAATTCGCTGAACTATGTCAATGGCGTCGTATATCTCCATCTATTGCAGTATTCACTGTCGCCAATGCGCAAAGGACTATAAAACTTCCTCAGAACATTTCACTCAAAAACTCATAACGTCGACTCATCAGATAATTGTTATCATTCATGTTTAGGTTTGCCCTCTTTTACGTCCAGACTCATTTGCTTCGCTTCCTTATTCAGTCTGGAGACTTTCGTCCGACCATATTCTACAAAGAACCTGATGCATGCTCTTTATTAGTTCTTCGTCGCCGTCTTTGAATAGCTCGGTTGGCAATTCATCGGCCTCTGTCGCTTTTTTGCATTTCAGACCGGTGATTGGTATTCAAATTTGCAGGCTGGAGAAGGGTTCCATACATAAACCTTCTGTTAGTCGCCGCATCTTTTCGTAGAATTTTAATTATATACTAATATATATAGTAAAATTTGACTTCGAAACGTTTTTTGAACTGTGCAAATTCAGACTGGCGTGAGGCAGATGTTCTGTTATATTTAGGTTATATATAGCAAGTTCCTAACTGTATGATTTATACTACTTATATTCTGAAACAAGTTGCGATTGGCGAATATTCTCTCTTAAATTTAACCGCTAAATACCCAGTTAATACCCAAATAAATCGCATTATTATTATCGTAATTACCGCAATAATCTAGATTTATGGTTTAAATTTTCTAAATTTTCGACTTATGTTGTTGCAATATGCAAATACTTTTAGCTGACTACTGGGAGAGCATATGAGTGCTGATGCTGTTATTGTTGCCGCTGGCACCTGTGCTTGGCCACACATACACATGTAGCTGTATGGTACATGAAGGTGCGTTTGTATTAATTCGGACACGTACTCGT
Source organism: Bactrocera latifrons (assembly GCF_001853355.1). Taxonomy (NCBI): domain Eukaryota; kingdom Metazoa; phylum Arthropoda; class Insecta; order Diptera; family Tephritidae; genus Bactrocera; species Bactrocera latifrons. The sequence goes on along the minus strand of NW_017536030.1, from coordinate 429,727 downwards.
AAATGTAATCCAATTGATGACTGCAAGCGCAGACCACTTGAAAGTGAGTGCGGCGTTGGTCACTGGCGCCGACAGACGCTTATTGCACTACATCATTTCCACTTGAATTTGCGAAGCACACAACAGCCGTTGATGCTGATGATGGGCTGGACGGTAGTTGTAGTGTGGAAAACTGATTTATATTTTCGCACGTAAACGCATTTTGATTGCTGCGCGTGGTTGTGTGTGGGTGCAAACAACACCTTTCGGCTGTCGTGTTTACCTATGCGTTAAAATTAAAAAAGATGGTTGGGAGGTAGATTGCCTGTGCGGGTGACTATGAGAGCAGTGCGACGCTATATGCTGGCACCTGTGTGGGATTGTGGATTGTGCGGAGATGTGTTGGCTGGAGCGTAGTACGCACACAAATATACCCGATTTTATAACCACAACTCTTTACCACCACCTTCCTTATTAACGCATCATATTCAATACAACCATAAGAGTCCTTTGCAGATTTTTTGTTGTTTATAAACCGCAATAGCGGTTACCAACACGAGTGCATGCTACAACTTGACGCGCAGTAGACTTTAATGGCGCAATTGTTGCGCGTTGCACGGCCGATAGCTCGTTTGCGTGTGGATATTATATACACTACACAGATGTGTGTATATATTTCTGTGTATTTGCATGCGCGTGCATTGCATTGTGGCTTTGCATTGAACTTGCCGATTTCGCATTTGTGGTTGCGGCGTGCAAATATCATTGTTTGCCGTGGTAAACTGTGGTAAAAACGCTTAGTATCTGTATATCTAATATGTAGTGGTATGTAAAGGGTGATTTTTTTGGCATAGCTTTGTTAAAAAATGTCTCTGAGCATGCACATTATGCACATGAGTAAATATATTGCGAAATCGATCCATAGTTGCTCGAATTAACGACTCTGTCAGGCGTTTATGGATATTGGATATTGAACCGTTCCCACCACGGTCGGATCTACGTAACCGGAACGACCCGGCTTCTTATGCGGCAAAAGACTGGCAACTCTCAGAATTCTGCACACAATTTTATTAATAAATTTGCACCGTTTGCAAACGTTGTTTCGCCGAAAGTCCATTAGAAAATGGCATACTAAACTGGGTAAAAATCAAATAAAAGCTGTCATAAAGATCAGCTCCGAGATAAATATTACCTTGGACGTGTAACAAGTCCAAAAAAACACCCTCCATAATACATATCCTCCATGTCTTATGTGGTTTGCTAGCGGCAGATAACAAAGCCGTGTCGAATCACCGTTAACTATGTATGTTAATTTAAATGTTAATACTAGTGCCTGCTTTTGACTGACAGGAGAGCAAAAACAATAATTACATTAGAAATATCATAAAAAAAAAGAATAAAAAAAAATGGGACAAAAGTTTCTGCGTTCAAATTTTTATTCCTATTTATCATCGTCGAAATCCAACGCAGAATAACGCTTGCCAACAGGGGCTACGTCGGTCTGAGTAGGCAATTGAGGAGTAAAGTCGTCTCTTGAAAAAAAAAAAAAAAAAAAAAAAAATTAAAATGACGAATCGACGTTACCAGTTTCCGAAAGACGAGTTCTGCAGAAGATCTATGGTCTTTTGCGCGTTGGCCACAGTGAATATCGCATTCGATGGACCGATGAAGAGACAGCGGCTACGTTGGCTAGGTCATGTCCGAATGGATGAAAACACTCTAGCTCTGAAAGTATTCGACGGAGTACCCGCCGGGGAAAGTAGAGGAAGAGAAAGACCTCCACTCCGTTGGAAAGACCTCCACCTGGACTACATTATTGGATATTGGATGGGCTCTGGAAAAGTTCCAAGAAGATCCGACGTTTTAGAGTATCGAGTTTGTTCAGCGATGAGACCCATTTCTGGCTTAATCGGTATGTACATAAGCAAACTTTCCGGATTTGGGATAAAGAGCAAGGTGAGAAGATTCAACATCTGCCGTCCCATTCAGAAAAAACAACGGCTTGGTGTGGTTTGTGGGCCGGTGGAATCATCTTTTCATATTTCTTCACAAATTAACGTAAACGTCAATGGCGACCACGCACCATGATAACCGACTATTTGCTGGCCGAAATTGAAGCTCGTGCTCTCGGCGACATTTTGTTTCAACAAGACGTTGCCATTTCCCACAAATCGCAAGAATCAATGGATTTATTGAGAGAACACTTCGGTGAGCAGATAATTTCACATATTGGGCTGTTCGATTGGCCACCTAGACCGTGTAATATCGTGTGGGAATATGTAAAGTCTAAATTTTAGGCGAACAATCCCGCTTCAATCCTTGTAGCTAAACAAAATCAATCATTCGTCAGTTACCAATTGAAATGCTCGAACGAGTTATCGAAAATTGCACTCAACGGATAGACGTAGCCGCGTTCAACTTTTGAAAGAGATAATCTTCAAAAACTAAATGCCAAGCAATGTTCTTTCGAATGTAATGAAAGTTTTATAATTTTTTTTATAAAATCATTTTAAATAACTCAAATCTTATAATCAAAATTTATATATTTTTATATTTTTTAAAGATGTAGTGGAAATTAATCCAGTGGGATAATCGAAAATGGTACTTCTTACTCACAGTCCTTGATTATTCGAAACTTAG
>NW_017536030.1:424241-426653 GCF_001853355.1 Bactrocera latifrons | reverse complement strand
TTTGATATTTTTAATTAAATTTACATTTTATATGCATTTTTAATTTATTATTTACGGCATCATTTTTTATTCAATCTCAAATTATTTCAGTATAAGACTCCAAGTTAGAACTCATTTTTCCTCTACTATTATTAAAGGAAATATTACTCATCTGCTAATATAACTAAATTGGCACTCTTTCACTGCTCTCATAATTGGCCACAATCGGGTTGCCAACCTAATTATAATTATACGCTCTTCGGCTATTTGTAGCGGCGTATGTTTGTAGGCATGTGTTGCTGCAGCTCATTTAATGACTAATGCCAGTTTTATACAAAATTTCTATTCAAGCATGTCATGCATTTAAATCACAATTGTTGTTTTTGGCAATAAGTTGGCAGCATTCCGCTTCATTCCTGTTGTTGTGCTTCCTTCTTCTTTCCAATTTTTTTTCTTTCACGTCAAAGGCAAGCGTTTTAATTGCATATACATATGTACATATGCATATAATATAGTACGTATGAGTAAGATTCTGCACCTGGTGCAGCTTTGTTGCATTAGACTTTTTAATAAACAATTTTAATTTGTTATACAAGTATATGTGAGTGTATGTGTTAGGGGCAAAATGCCCATATATTTGTGCTGCTTTATGTCTGTGAAATAATTATGGCTTTGTGTCGCGGCATACGAACATTGGCACTTGCTTTTTTATCGTCGTTCATTTTTGAAAAATTACGTTTTGTTTATTCGGTATTCTATTTAAACTTGATATGAGTGTGTATTTTTTAATTTTTTGCGTGAACGCTTCAATTTGAAATATTTTATTAGTTAATCATGCGTATACAAAGGTATATTGTTTTTTTTTTCTTATTTTATTTAATTTTTGTTATTTGTGCCACATGGCACTGTTTAGATTTGTCGTTTGCCAGCGATTTGAAATGTGTTTAGTATATTTAGTATATAATTGATATTTATGCCCTGAACTGGGTATATTAAGTTTGTCAAAAAGTTTGTAGCACCCAGAAGGGAATAGCGCATACCCTTTATATTGAGTTATATATGTATGTACATCCATAAAATATCAGCGTGACGAGCTAAGTCGATTTAGGCTTGTCTGTCTGTATATACGCAAATTTTTTGGATATCGTACTGAAAATTTGTATACTTCGTTTTCTCCTAACGAAGCTGCCAATTCGTCGGAAACGTCGATATCGGCGCACTACATCATATAGCTGCCATACAAGCTGGCCAAACCCACTCAAGTCCTCGTATGGAAAACTTTTTTATTTAACGAGATATTTTAATGAAATTTGGCAAAGGTTATTATCCTAGGCAACTGTACATTCTCCCAACAAATTGTTCAGATCGGACCACTGTATCATGTAGCTGCTGTGTAAACTGACCGATGAAAATCAAGTGCTTGTATGGAAAACTTTTTTATTTGACGAGTTATCTTTACGAAATTTAGCATGGATTATTTGAAGAACCAAGGCTACAATACCCGAAGAAAATTTCCAGATCGGACCATTATAGCATATAGCTGCCATACAAACAGACCGTAAAAAAGCAAGATAAATATTATTTTTACACTTTTTTGCTATAACAAATGCACATGTGTAGGGTATTACACTTCCATGCAGGCAAAGCTAACGTTTTTTCTTGTTCTTATTTTTGTTTTTTAATCACGTGGCACCATTTGCATTTGTCATTCGCTAGCGATTTGACATGTTTTTAGTATATCAGCTATATATATATTTTTTTTTTTTATTTCAAATCGTATTATTTGTATTGCTTTTGTTGTTTCATTACGCATTTAAATTTTATTTCGCGTTAATTCAATTTTTAAACGTTTGCAATTTTTCTGACAGCTGGAGGCCATCAGTCGTGCCGGATTTCTGTTTTTGAAATATTGCACAATATTATTATTATTTTTGCAGTGTCGAAGAAGCATTTTTAAATAATGATAAACGCAAGCGAAATTAAGTAAACATTTTTGTTGTTTACTACGTTCGAATAATTGAAATTCGTTTGGTAAAGGCGTCACAATCATGCCACAGCATATTGTGAAAATCGAGCCACTACCAATGGCTGTGACAATTGCTGCAACAATAATAACAGCAAAGCGCACTAAAACTATGTTCTCCATATTGAATGGCAATTTCAGCATGCCGCTTGAGATTAATTTGGCTTTTGCGAAGTAAGGCACTATGAAAAGCAAATAGTGTTTGTATATGTGTGCATGGAAAAAGGAAAAGTCGCCGAACGAACGTCAAATAAACGTCACGAGTGCAATCAATCGATATCAAATGCACTTTCCTCGCTGTACAAATATTTTGTTTTTGTGTGCATGTCGTTTTGACGCTCACACGCAGCATGCAAAGCTTTTTTGTTTGTTTTATTTTTATGTAATAAATAAATAAAAATATATATATT
>NW_017536030.1:417489-423897 GCF_001853355.1 Bactrocera latifrons | reverse complement strand
TTTTTTTAATATAAAAAATTGTTTTTTTTTTGCGCTTTTAGAACAATCGAACATTTGTCAAGCATTATTTGACAGAATTTAATTTAATTGACAGACCATATACAAATAGTCGAGTATTTCCAATCGTCAAGTAGAAATGGGTTACAAACTTTTGTTGTGTGGCAACAGAAAAGCAGTAGGCTTCATTGTTTTTCATCGGGCTGCTAAATTGAGTTCTCCTACGTCCTCACATTTTGTGGCCAATAAATGACTTTTAGCCGGAATGTAGGCAAAGTTCACTATGCGCAAAGGGTGTTTCAATACGTTCACTACAGCAACAAAGCGCTACCATATACACTGGTTGCCTTTGCGTCTCAATATTAACCACTCACAAATCAAAAATAATTGATCCCATTGTGTTCCATTAAGCGGCGCTGTCAAACTTTGAATTTGACTTCATTGAATGAAATGCCCGCAAAACAAAAATAAAAAGCTTTATAAGTATAGCTGTGACCAAGGCTTCTATACGTGCGTAGTAAATAGAAACGCCAATTGCTTTTTGATTCGCTCCCCCGGCCTTCTTGTTGCGTGGGCGTACTGCCGGGTCTGCTGGCGTCGCACTTGTTTGCTTGCAGCTTTTGTTGCTTTCACTTCATTGCAGTTGGCAAAGCATATTTTTGGGCACTCTTGTGGGCATATTCCGGAATATAGTGGGCCGATTGTCAGTAGAAATATGAAAAATAAAAACAAAGCAATTCGATTTACTTCGCGTGGGAGTTAGGGCATGAAAAAAGTTCAATAACAAAATGGAATTTATATACGACCACAAATGTATTTACATGTATAGGCATAAATCTACTTCTGTACTAGGCTGACACTCAAATTTGGAGCCTTGTAGGTTATAACTTTGAAAATAACATACTAAAGTTCGAAATCGATATCAGAATATGCCTACTACTTCCAAGTCAGGGATATGGCTAGTTTCAGATAGACAAGTCTATAAGAAAGACCCTCTAAATTTTGCATGTACATCGGTCCAGTAGAACCTAAAATAACTCACGATAACTCAGGTTCTACTAGACTGAGTTGATTTTGAAAAGGAAAATCGAGAAAAACGTTTTTAAAGTTTCGCGAACTATTTTATATTATATTTTGAATTCCTTTTGTAGACATATTCTTGAATAGTTACACTTTGAAAATGTAATAAAAAATAAAAATAAATAATATTTTTTAGACTAGGTCCATTTCGGCATTCCCTGGATTTTTAAAGAAAAAAATTCCTATTCAAATTTAGTTGGGAATGTTTAATATCATTCGAAAGAACACTCTTTGGTATTTATTTTTTTTTAGATTTTCTTTTTCAAATGTTAGCCGTGGCTACGTCTCAGTTCGTCCATCCGTTGAGTCCAATTTTTGATGATTCGAGCATTTCGACTGGCGAATGACACGCGTGATGTTTTGCTCCAAGTCCTAAATCGAAGCGGGATTGTTCACATAGCCTTCAGACTTTAAATATCTCCACAGGAAATAGTCTAACCGTGTGATAACACACGATCTTGGTGGCCAATCGAACGGCCCAAAGCGTATAATTATCTGCTGACCGAAGTGTTCTTTTAATAAATCTTGGTCTTGTTGAAACCAAATGTCGCCGAGATTACGAGCTCAATTTAAGGCAACAAATAGTCGGCTATCATGGCGCGATAACGGTCGCCATTGATGATTACGTTCCCACCGGCATCATTTTTGAAGAAATATGGACCGATGATACCACTGGCCAATAAACCACACCCAATTCCTGTTTTTTTTGAATGAAATGGCAGCTCTTGAGTCTCTCAAGTTGCTCTGCTTCAGGCCAACCAATACCAAACAAAAATACCATGACAGCTTGACACGACAGTAGAAAAGAGTATTTCTACTTGCATCACCCGTTGTTATGGTGAGCAGTTCCCGCATGTAGAACTTTTTTCTGTGCCACCCTAATGCACATGTGTACATATTGTTATATGGAAATGATTTATTTCCATGCGTGTTCATGGCCAGTAGCCTATAAAAACTTCAATGACCAGCAGTGAAGAATCAATTGAGGCAACGAGCGCATTTGTTTTTGACATTTTTAATGATTATATTGTTTGTTCGAGTACTCACCCGAGAAGTGGAATATTGTTAAGTGTTTATGAAAAACATATTTTGATTTAATATGCTTTTTATTTATTTATATGTTTTGCGGCCATGATTTTAAAATCATAATTTAGTTATTTGTGCGATGTGTGTGTCCAGAATTTCACTCCTGACCGCTGTCTCTTATACACATCTAGATGTGTATAAGAGACAGGTTTATGAAAAACATATTTTGATTTAATATGCTTTTTATTTATTTATATGTTTTGCGGCCATGATTTTAAAATCATAATTTAGTTATTTGTGCGATGTGTGTGTCCAGAATTTCACTCCTGACCGTGTTTGAACTATTTTGGACAGTACGTTGGCTATATAAGTTAACAATACACAGTTCGAATTAAGAGTTTGGCCATAGGAGAGCAGCTTGCAGTAGTTGACATCCTGCCGGCCCCACCAAACACACAGAAAAACTTCACTGGCTGTCAGTCCTCGCTTGATTACTATTTTAATCGATATTTTCGATAATTGGTCTGCCGAAGCTTGCTTCATCTTTGTAGTCACAATTACTGGAACCATACACTTTATTCACATTTTCAGCCGCCAGGCTTAAATTTTCGTTAATATCGCAGAAAAACTGTAAAGTATGGCGTATTTTCCCTTGGCTGGTGTCTAGCTTTCACGTTTGCTCAAATAATACTGAGTCAGGTAATCGCAAAGTTCTCTGAGAACTTTTTTGGAATGAAATCTTATCTTTCTAACGACCTATTGCGGAACATTTAGGCTATGTGAGGTACATATTAGCCATCTATTAGATACTATATATTTATGCCGATACCACTGAATGTTTTTCGGCAGTGAAATTATGGCAAGAGAAAATATTCTTTATAAAAGTAATTTATATATATTGTCACCTAAAATGCAAAACAACGTAGTTTTTTGTTGCTTACGATGACTACATCAGCTTCCGCTGTCAGATATAACCAATAAATAACTAATATATAACTATTTTATAACCAATATATAACTATTTTATAACCAATATATAACTATTTTATAACCAATATGTAACTATTTTATATCCAATACATAACCATTTCATAACCAACATACAACTATTTTATAACCACTAACCAAAACAAAATTCTTTTTCTATGTGAGTATTTTCGATTATATCCATTTTTCTTCACCTGTTAACATATGAAAAGTTATGTTATATATATATTATATATACGTATACTATATACTGTATAAATTAAAATTGTTCTTTGGCGCAAACGTCATTGCCAAGAATCTCATACTCTCTATATACGCATAATATGCAAATAGCAATCAATCAATCTGTGTCAGTCATCGAACAAGGCCTATCGAATTACCAAGAGACGTTTAAGAAAGAGCAGTGTTTGACAGCAAAGACAATTATATAACTTAAATTCGTGCGGCGAAAAAGAAAAGGAAAACATGAAAGAAATTTTGATTTCAAAGGCATCCGAATCTAATGTTCTCCATAAAGCGGTGGGAGAAATACTGTGGAATACATATAATATACTTAAGAATAATTTTATAAGAAAACTTCTATAATGAGCAGAAATACAGTGAGTAGTTTGCCAAAAAATAATGCTTTCTAATTCATATAATACGGGTACCCATTTCACAACTTTATGCCGCCACTCAAAAGCGTTGCTAGCTTACGTCAGACAGCCGTTACATTTTCGATCAGCTTGTGTTAAAATTATTGAAGGACAATTACATTTGAATTCATTATAATGATGTGTGTGCGCAACTCAAAGGAAATCATGAATACATATCCTACCGTACATGTCAAATTACACAACAGCAATTTGAAAGCGAGAACTTGACTGGACGGTTAAGAGGAGTGACATGTGTCTACAACAAACATAAATATACATATAACTAATATAGCATTTAGCATTTAGATGCTATAAAAATATGTTTATTTACCTAAAAGTATATACAAGTATTGATTAATTCATGTAAATTTGAGACTAGCAATTGATATGTGAATTAAATGATAGAAGATTCTGAATTTTATAATTCGAAATCTATCGGTTGGTACTTGTGTAATAATTGCGGAAATTGTAAATAAAACACAAAAATTTAATTATACATCAATACTTTTTGTATCGCGTTCAAAGTAATACTACCAAAAATATCCACCAAAATTATTCGATGACAGTACGAGAGAGACTCTCTCTAACACTTGTCTGACGATTATATCCATACATCTCTCTTCTTTTTTAAAATATTTTCATCAGTCGAAGAGGTCGCAGGTCGTAGTTGAAGGCTTTGTTTAAAGCCACACCGATGGAACTACCTGAACAGAGCGACTATATTGTGGTATATTGTAAGCGGAGAACGATTTGAGATATCGTTTTGAAAATTTCCGTAGGTTACCTTTTATATTGCGGTTTTACAATCTGATTATACACAACATATCGTGAATATTGCCATTTGTGGTGTTATATATATTCAGAACATTTTGACATATGAGCGCTATTTGTGTGATGTATAGTAACCTAAAATGTTCATTTGGGAGAAAAGTTGGAATTAAATTGGGCACATTTTAAAACTTTCGACGTGGCTTAAGTAAGATCCATCAAAGTTCAGTTATTTATCGACTAAGACGAATTTCGTAAAGGTTGTCTAAAATCAGTTATTGTTCGGGAAACTATTGACCGAATGACTACTCTTTATTTAGTGGGTACAAAATATAATCTAAGAGATTTGGTTCAAACCCACACATAAATCAACCGATCTTAATGCAAAATACAAAACATTTTGAAAAATTTTCGATTATTATAATTATTTTTGTTCTTTAATCGCAAAATATAAAAAGACATCTCTGGTATTAGTTGTTATAACTGTCAAACGTCGAAGTCGAAACAGAAATTGATATATAGGTTGTCAAAAAAGTCTTGCGGTATTTCTTGCGGTATTTTATTGAATTTTCAATTGTTCATAAAACTTTTTTTTTGATGATTCATGCCCAGCTACGGCTGCTACTATGCCGGTCTCTTTCGATCAATTCAGCGATTTTATCGCAATTTGCGACGACAGGCGTTCCGGAGCGTGGCGCATCTTCGACCATCTCTCCAGCAGAACGAAAACGTTGAATGAAACCATCGTTGTGCGGTGGAAATGGAAACTGTATCGGGTCCATAAACTGCACAAATCTTATTGGCGGCTTGAGCTGCATTTTTGCCTTTATCGTAGTAGTACTGTAAAATATGCCGTATTTTCTCTTTATTTTGCTCCATGTTTGCGACGCTATAACTCACGAATGACTTAAAAGAAACGACAATCAATCAAACACGTGTTAGCTTTCCAAAAAGGAATAGCATGACCAGATGCGACGAATAAAACTAGAGCTACGCGCTCTCAGCGCCAACTAGCGAAAATACCGCAAGACTTTTTTGACAACCTAATATTAAGTTAGGTTAGTTTAGGTTAGGAAATATAGTTGATCCTACCAATAGTTCACACTTTGTCCCTAACTTCACAGCAATAAATTGATACAGTCTTGTTTTTTTTTTATATATTTCGTAACTTTCAATATCGAGTTGTTGTTGTTTTCAATCAAGTTGTTTTTTTTATACTTTCACCCCTTTGTATTGCTGTTGGCTTGCAAGCTCTACTGCCACTTAACCACTTAAATATCTCGCATTGTGTGTGTGTGTGTGCATGCACAAATACAATTATCAATAATTGCACAATATTTGTAAATGACATTAACGAAAATTGTGACACATCGGCGATGGCATGCAGCAACACGCGCACCAAAACGACCACATAGACCTTCAAGCACCTTCAACTTGCCCTTGCAGCGGCAACAAAAGCATTGGGAATACATGCATACACATATTGCTATTTAATTACAGGCGTGAAATAAAAACGCTTCAATGTTAAATTAATTAAGCTCACAAAGGAATTTAGTTTTGTTTCATTTTTATGTCTGCTAAATGTATGGATACGCATATATAATGTCGAAAAAAAGGTTCTGAAAATTTAAGTTAATTACTTTTGGAACGTAATGATGCTATTGACCCGTCATTGGACCCTACCACACAATGGCACATAATTAATTATCAACGCAAAAACAAAAACAAATTGAAAAATAGGTAAACAAAAGTTATGTGATATCATTCTACTTTTGCATGGTGAACCGGTATAAGTGATTTTGTTTAATGCCTATATGCGTAATGTTTTAAGATAGGAAAATATTTGTTTTGTTTTTAAGATTTTTTTTATTTTTTAAGTATTTTGTTTAATTTTAAATTTTTTTAAAATTTTACA
>NW_017536030.1:413550-417293 GCF_001853355.1 Bactrocera latifrons | reverse complement strand
TTTATGCATGCAGGTGTTTTTTTTTTATTATTATTTTTTTCACATTTTAAAATTAAGGAAAACTTGTAAGTTCTAATAACTAATTGCTTAAATGCGTTACAAATACAAAACTTCGCTTACATAGTCTACATTTCGTTAATTGCTTTCTCTTTTCTTATCTTTTCAGGTATGTTTGCGCGTTTTCAATTCTCATATAGGAAAAATTGTGTAAGCCTTTTTTTTTTATCATATTAACATATACGAGTACTATATAGTTGAGATACAATACAGTTATATTTGAGAAACATTTAAACATGCTCTAAATTTGATCAATTAGCCGGTTATTTACGTTAAACTTACAGCGAAAAAATCGGTAGGAGAGAGCAAAATAGGTAATTGATAAAATCAATGCAGTTTAAAAAACAACTTGGTATATGCCAAACAAACTGCTTTATTTGACGAGATATCTTCACGAAATTTGGCACAGGTTACTGTCCCAGTCAAGGCTACAATCTCCGAATATATTCTTCCCATCAGACCGCTATGGCATACAAATTGTATGAACAAAATCAAGTTCTTATATGGAAAACTTTTTTATTTGACGAGATATCTTAAAGAAATTAGGTATGGATTATTGCCTAAGAAAATGGTAAAATATCCCATGAAATTTTTAAGATCGGACGATTATATCATCTAGCTGCCATACAAATTGTATGAACAAAATTAAGTTCTTATATGGAAAACTTTTTTATTTGACGAGTTATTTTAATGAAATTTAGCAGAGATTATAATCCTAGGAAGATGTCGAATCTCCCAAGAATTTTATTCCGATCGGACCACTATAGCATCTAGCTGTCATACAAGCTGACCGGACCAACAACAGTCCTTGTATGGAAAACTTTTTTATTTGACGAGTTATCTTAAAGAAATTTTTCATGATTTGTTGGCAAAAAAACACTACGATATCCCAAGAAATTATTATTATATATTATATCATCTAGCTGCCATACCACCTCACCAATCAAAATCAAGTTCAAGTTCTTTTTATACATATATGGTATATGAAAAGCAATTGTTTAGGGTATTATTGCTACGGTGCAATTTTTATAAATATATAAATAACATTACGAGATCCTCGTTTCATTTATTTCATTTTTTTTTTATTTTTTTATTTTTCTTTTAAAAACTCTGTTGCTTTTTCTAGTCCAACCACAATTAGAAGCTAACATTTCTTACAAGTGCAGCCAATTGCTATTTCCGCTCGTTGAGCTATTTTTTTGCGCAAGTCTTCACTTTTAATTTCTGTTAATTTTTTTTTTTTTGCAATAGCAACACTTGCAACTGGGTGAAATTAACACTTCAAACGGTTAACTTCTAAGGACACAAACATACTTACACAAACCAAACACTCACAGCCACATAATATTCGAGGCGTGTAAGAGTGCCACTCATATATATGTATGTAATAAAAAGCAGCATTTTGTTGATTAATGCGAAAGTGAGGGTGGGGGGGTGGTGTGAGTGCAGAGTGGCTACATAGAGTGAAAACCTGCCAGTTTTTTGTTGCTGCACTTGCTCTTGCTGCTGCTGCTGCTGTCGGTGTCTGACATGGACAGTTATGCAATACTTGTCATAAGTGTAGAAATTTACTCGTAAAAAATTTATTTGCTAGTTAAAATTGCTGCACTGCAAGTAAGGCGCAACAACTAAAGCAAAGCCATGGCGTATGCAAAAAAGGGAGAAAGAGGGCGGCGTTATGAGCAGAAGCGCTGCTTAAGCGTTGAGTAGTGCACTAGAAGTGGGCGATTGCTGGCCATCGCACTTCATGCGTTTCTCGCTCTGTGTTATATGCACATACGGATATAGTTAGACCGTGTAGTTCATTTCTATCAATGGTTTCTGGTGAGTAAAAAAAATAAAATACTTTTATGCAACGTAGTAGTGGTTCAGTCCACGTATGCTTTGCAGGCTAGTGTAAAATTTCATTAACATCGGTTGATTAGTTCGTCAGAAATCTTAACAACCGTCACGAAAATACAGTTTTGGGGGGGAAAAAAAAACGTTTAAAGTTTTAAGTGACTTTATAGCTGAGCTTAAGCGACCAACTTTTCAAGGCTATAACTCCAAAACTCTTACTCGGCTCAACTTGAGTATTTCAGACAATGTTCTAGAGCTATTATAAGACAATAAAAAATCGGGTTTTTGTAGCCGTGAAACTCATGTGATCCCTTAATAGTTAGAAATCTCCCACAAATAATCGTAATATTTTTAATTTCACTTATTTTATATAAATTCTGATTTATTTTGTCGCTTAGTGTACTCAAAGTGTCTACACTTTCTGCTTTTGCTGTTGTGTTATTGAGTTTCTGATGTTTTTTCCCTTTTTGATTGCTTTCCAGCTTTTTTTATTTCTCCTTATTTACACTTCTTACATGTTACTTCTTAAGCGTCTCAAAATATATCTTGTAATATGATGTGCATTTATTTGCATTTGCTGTTTATTGCGTAGTTAAGTCGCAGTGCGCTCTGCAACCTTGACCTGCACAGCGGACACCGCACAGCAAAAATAAGAAAAAAATATTCAAAGCTTTGCGAAAGTATCGTATTCGCCATAGCAACAATAAATATTTATAAAAATACATAAACATATACACATCTTGGCGAGTCGAAAAAGTCTTTACGTATTTCTAATCAAACTCCAACTTATCTTTTTTTTTTTTATATATTTATAGTGATGTTTAATGAACCAGATATGTACCATTGTGGTCGACCACTTTTTACCATTTTTCCGCTAGAGACATTATTCCTTCAATGTAAAACTTTTCTGGTTTCTCGGCGTAAAACTGCGACAAGTAATTTTCTCAGGCTTCTCTTGAAGCCAACATTACCCCATTAAGGGAGTTGAACTGCATTGAACGACACAAGTGGTAGTCCGATGGTGCACGGTCAGGGCTTAATGGTGGATGCATCAAATTTTCTTAGCCAAGCTCTCCCAATTTTTGCCGAGTCATCAACGATATGTGTGGTCTAGCGTTGTACTGATAGAAGACGAAGTCTTTTTTGTTGATCAGTTGTGGCCGTTTTTTTACGATTACTTGCTTCAATCTCATCAGCTGTTGACAGTAAAGTGTAGAATTCATCGTTCGATCAGGCTGAAGCAGCTCATAGTGGATGATTCATTTCCAATCTCATCAAATCACTCAGCATAACCTTTCGAGGCGTCAAACCTGACTTTGCGAACATTTGTTAGCTTCACATTATACACATAATATTTTTCGCACATTATTATCGTATTTAATCCACTTTTCGTCTCCCATTACCATTCGTTTCGGAAATGGTTCGGTTTTATTTCATTTCAGCAAAGAATCGCATAAGTTAATTCGGTCCTTTAAATGCTTCAAAGATAATTCATGTGGTACCCAAACATCGAGCTTCTTTTTGTAGCTAGTCTTTCTTAAATGGTTCACAACTGTTTCATGATGAATGTTAAGTTCCTTAGCGTTGTCTTGGCTGCTTATGTGACGGTCCTGGTCAATCCTTTTTATTATTTCATCGACTTTTTCAACGATAGATCGACTAGAGCGAGGTGCATATTTCATATCGAAATTTGCAGAACAGAAGCGAGCGAACCATTTTCTGCTACACTAAGTGATACTCCATCGTCTGTGTAAACTTCACCAATTTCATTGGTGGCTTGCGTGGCTTTCTTCCCGTTTTTATACTCTCGCAACACAGTTGCTAAAGAGAGTATTATAGTTTTGTTC